>NW_025534664.1:115000-169183 GCF_020615455.1 Coregonus clupeaformis
CACCCTCCATACGGAGCCTCCAGACGGCATTATGTCACACCCTCCATACGGAGCCTCCAGACAGCATTATGTCACACCCTCCATACGGAGCCTCCAGACGGCATTATGTCACACCCTCCATACGGAGCCTCCAGATGGCATTATGTCACACCCTCCATACGGAGCCTCCAGACAGCATTATGTCACACCCTCATACGGAGCCAGATGGCTATGTCACACCCTCCATATGGAGCCTAGACGGCTATTACATCATGGAGCCTCCAGACGGCATTATGTCACACCCTCCATACGGAGCCTCCAGACGGCATTATGTCACACCCTCCATACGGAGCCTCCAGATGGCATTATGTCACACCCTCCATACGGAGCCTCCAGATGGCATTATGTCACACCCTCCATACGGAGCCTCCAGACAGCATTGTCGGATCAAGCATAAATCAGCTATTAGTCCTGCTTGCAACCAAAGTCTTTCAAGATATGTTCTCCCTCTGGTTGGTATTGTAATCTGCACAATATAGTCCTTTTTGAACAGACTATGGGTTATTTATCTATTTGGCAAGCATTCTGTACAATATAAATAAAGTATTTCCTCGTTTACCACGGCCAATCGACTGTGGTAATTTACCCAAACACTTTGTATGAGTGGAAACTAATGTTGGTGTAGCATACTGTTTTAATTTTATTCATTTCTTATGTATCTTATCCAACAGTTTCTGGTATGGTCATTTCATATCAAGATCCCATATTTGAAATGTGTAACTAAATCTAGTCAATCGGAGGGAGTGAGTTTATTAGTGTCAGAAGGGCATGGGCCAAACACAGTAGGTCTATACACATCACGATCACCTTCCTAATATTGACTTGCACCCCCTCCCTTTTTGCCCTCAGAACAGCCTCAATTCGTCGGGGCATCGGACTCTACAAGGTGTCGAAAGCGTTCCACAAGGGACTGCTGGCCCATGTTGACTCCAATGCTTCCCACAGTTGTGTCAAGTTGGCTGGATGTCCTTTGGGTGGTGGACCATTCTTGATACACACTGGAAACTTGTTGAGCGTGAAAAACCCAGCAGCGTTGCAGTTCTTGACACAAACCTTGCCTGGCACCTACTACCATACCCCGTTCAAAGGCACGTAAATATTTTATGTATGTGTGCCAATTCACCCTCTGAATGGCACATGTACACAATCCATGTCTCAATTGTCTCAAGGCTTAAAAATCCTTCTTTAACCCGTCTCCTCCCCTTCATCTATATTGATTTGAAGTGACATCAATAAGGGATCACAGCGTTCACCTGGATTCACCTGGTCAGTCTATGTCATGGAAAGAGCAGGTGTTCCTAATGTTTTGTGCTCTGAAGCTAGCAGCCCTAACCACTACAACACCATTGAACTCCATTTTGACCATAGGATACATTTGAAACTTGAAACGTCGTAGCCTAGCGGTGACCAATGTCTATCTCTCTTGTGTTATTAAGCTATATAAAACAACGGTTGTTGATGTGCATGGCTGCATTTCAGATATATTTTTTGTACATTTGAATATCGCAGTAATTGGACCTAGGTCTAGTGTTTGAGCGAGAGAGAGAAAATGGTTTTGACAGCAAGCCCTGATCCCAAATGACTCGACTGCCCTCGGAATTCAGAGAAAGAGAACTGCTCTTTTTTTCAGGGACTGCTCAGTTGAATTTCCTGATGCAGCAGGAAAATTCTCAGCGACAAAAGAGTGATCAAGTTAAGATCCGACATCTGTATAGGACTGAGCAGCTGTATTGGATAATATAATATATGGGTAAAACCCATAAAGACATACATTATTCAAGCTTTTTGCTCATCGTAGGAAGTACTCACACAAGGTAATGCACAGTACTGTTAAAGCTTTTAACACAGTAATAATGACCTGAGATGCCTGTGGATGACAGCACTTCACCCCTCTGACCAACAGCCTATAATACGACTTCACCCTAACAGCTTCTACCCTGACAACATTACTGAACTTGTTTTACAACCAATTTTACAACCTGTGTCAATGTCCAACATGGTAGGAGAGGTGGAGACCTGCACACTGTGAGGAAAGGAGCGGTCAAATCCAACATGGTAGGAGAGATGGAGACCTGCAGACTGTGAGGAAAGGAGTGGTCAAATCCAACATGGTAGGAGAGGTGGAGACCTGCACACTGTGGGGAAAGGAGCGGTCAAATCCAACATGGTAGGAGAGGTGGAGACCTGCACACTGTGAGGAAAGGAGCGGTCAAATCCAACATGGTAGGAGAGATGGAGACCTGCAGACTGTGAGGAAAGGAGTGGTCAAATCCAACATGGTAGGAGAGGTGGAGACCTGCACACTGTGGGGAAAGGAGCGGTCAAATCCAACATGGTAGGAGAGGTGGAGACCTGCAGACTGTGAGGAAAGGAGCGGTCAAATCCAACATGGTAGGAGAGATGGAGACCTGCAGACTGTGAGGAAAGGAGCGGTCAAATCCAACATGGTAGGAGAGGTGGAGACCTGCACACTGTGGGGAAAGGAGTGGTCAAATCCAACATGGTAGGAGAGATGGAGACCTGCAGACTGTGAGGAAAGGAGCGGTCAAATCCAACATGGTAGGAGAGATGGAGACCTGCAGACTGTGAGGAAAGGAGCGGTCAAATCCAACATGGTAGGAGAGGTGGAGACCTGCACACTGTGGGGAAAGGAGTGGTCAAATCCAACATGGTAGGAGAGATGGAGACCTGCAGACTGTGAGGAAAGGAGCGGTCAAATCCAACATGGTAGGAGAGATGGAGATCTGCAGACTGCGAGGAAAGGAGTGGTCAAATCCAACATGGTAGGAGAGGTGGAGACCTGCAGACTGTGGGGAAAGGAGCGGTCAAATCCAACATGGCACATACTAGCATTTGAAATGCTCATGACAGTTGGTTCAGTAGCCTATATTCATGGACTGTTATTTTGCAGAAGAAAAAGGAGAAGGGAAGAAAGAATCTTTCAGCGGCCCTTTTGGATTTATCGATGGAAAGAAGATCGATTGTCAAGACGTCAAGTGAATGTCTCAATCTGACATGAGAGTCCTGAATGACTTTAAAACACTGTGTACTCAGGTACAGTGGGGAAAAACCTCCCGAGTGGCGCAGTGGTCTAAGGCACTGCATCGCAGTGCTAGCTGTGCCACTAGAGATCCTGGTTCGAATCCAGGCTCTGTCGTAGCCGGCCGTGACCGGGAGACCCATGGGGCGGCGCACAATTGGCCCAGCGTCGTCCAGGGTAGGGGAGGGAATGGCCGGCAGGGATGTAGCTCAGTTGGTAGAGCATGGCGTTTGCAACGCCAGGGTTTTGGGTTCGATTCCCACCGGGGTATGAAAAAATTAAATAAAAATAATAAAAAATCATGTATGCACTCACTAACTGTAAGTCGCTCTGGATAAGAGCGTCTGCTAAATGACTAAAATGTAAAAATGTAAATGTAAAAAAAGTATTTAGTCAGCCACCAATTGTGCAAGTTCTCCCACTTAAAAATAATTTGCAAATAAATTCATAAAAAATCCTACAATGTGATTTTCTGGAGAAAAAAAATCTCAATTTGTCTATCATAGTTGACGTGTACCTATGATGAAAATTACAGGCCTCTCTCATCTTTTTAAGTGGGAGAACTTGCACAATTGGTGGCTGACTAAATACTTTTTTTCCCCACTGTAGATAGCTACAATGACTAGAAATCAATACTCTTTGTAAGTCAAATTAAAAAGCTAAGAGTAAGCAAAATTACTCTTGAGTAATAAAGTTGATTGTAATTTTTACATTCACCCTGTTTTATATCACCAGGGTTCATCATATTGATCACAACTACCTCGGTTTAGGGTAGTCAAGTTCTTTCTCTAAGCTACCTATCTTACTAGCTACCTATCTTACTAGCTACCTATCTTACTAGCTACCTATCTTACTAGTTCAACTAGTAACCAGTTATGCATATCGCTACACTGTATTTGTTTTCTTAATGCCAAGAGTGTGCAAAGCTGTCATCAAGGCAAAGGGTGGCTATTTGAAGAATCTCAAATATGAAATATATTTTTGATTTGTTTAACACTTTTTTGGTTACTACATGATTCCATATGTGTTATTTCATAGTTTTCATGTCTTCACTATTATTCTACAATGTAAAATAATAGTACAAATAAAGAAAGACCCTTGAATGAGTAGCTGTCTCCAAACTTTTGACTGGTAGTGTATGCAATGTGTATGGGTACAATTCTAAAACCTAAAATAAGACTTTATTTTCGGATCTTGCTGATAAGCTTACTGAGCTGCAAAACAAGTATACAAATGCATGGCTTATAATGAACACCTGATAACTCTTTAGATAGATTTAGATCTCCTCTTCAGATAGATTTAGATCTCCTCTTCAGATAGATTTAGATCTCCTCTTTAGATATATTTAGATCTCCCCTTTAGATAGATTTAGATCTCCTCTTCAGATAGATTTAGATCTCCTCTTCAGATATATTTAGATCTCCTCTTTAGATATATTTAGATCTCCCCTTTAGATAGATTTAGATCTCCTCTTCAGATAGATTTAGATCTCCTCTTCAGATAGATTTAGATCTCCTCTTCAGATAGATTTAGATCTCCCCCTTAGATAGATTTCCACCTAAAATAGCTCAGAGATCGGAGAATAGCAACATCATTGCCTCATCTTGCAATAAGCTGACAGTGATCAATACATGGCGTTTCTTTAATATGAACTGACAGTGATCAATACATGGCGTTTCTTTAATATGAACTGACAGTGATCAACTTTCTGAGGGATCAATACATGGCGTTTCTTTAATATAACTGACAGTGCAATACATGCTAGAACTGACAGTGATCAATACATGGCGTTTCTTTAATATGAACTGACAGTGATCATACATGGCTTTCTTAATAGGAACTGACAGTGATATACATGGTGTTTCTTTAATATGAACTGACAGTGATCAATACATGGCTTTTCTTTAATATGAACTGACAGTGATCAATACATGGTGTTTCTTTAATATGAACTGACAGTGATCAATACATGGCGTTTCTTTAATATGAACTGACAGTGATCAATACATGGTGTTTCTTTAATATGAACTGACAGTGATCAATACATGGCGTTTCTTTAATATGAACTGACAGTGATCAATACATGGCGTTTCTTTAATATGAACTGACAGTGATCAATACATGGCATTTCTTTAATATGAACTGACAGTGGTTGATACATGGCGTTTCTTTAATACAAACTTAAAGGAATACACCAGGTGTAATAGGTGAATGATGATCAAGAATTGATCTGTTTCTCATTTCTCCCCCATTTTTACAGTATGTACATAAGTAAGTGATCATCATAAATATGCTCCTTTCACTGATCATAAAATGATATTATTGAAGATGGAATGTTCTGAAAAATCAAGTGGTATTCGAAGATACTGGAAACGTAATAATTCACTCCTAAATGATCCAGTCTTTAACAAGAGCACAAAGAGCTTAATCAGGGAATTCTTTAATTCATATGATTTACAACCAAAGCATGGAAGTAACTGGGAAATATTAACATTTCAAAGTAAGATCTATCGCCAAAACACGCAGAAAGGAACAACCGAAGCAAATGTGTTTGAAAGCAGATGAGCTTTATGAATACATTGAATGTTCTTGTAGAAAAGGATACCCTTTCAGCAGAGGAAGAAATAGATTTGAATACATCTCGAATAGAACTACACTGAACAAAAATATAAATGCAACATGTAACAATTTCAACAATTTTACTGAGTTACAGTTCATATAAAGGAAATCAGTCAATTGAAATAAATTAATCAGGCCCTAATCTATGGATTTCACATGACTGGAAATACAGATATGCATCTGTTGGTCACAGATACCTTTTGTTTTTAAGTAGGGGGTGTGGATCAGAAAACCAGTCAGTATCTGGTGTGACCACCATTTGCCTCATGCAGCGCGACACATCTCCTTCACCTAGAGTTGATCAGGCTGTTTATTGTGGCCTGTGGAGTGTTCTCCCATTCCTCTTCAATGGCTGTGCGAAGTTGCTGGATATTGGCGGGAACTGGAACACGCTGTCGTTCCTGGGCTGGCGTGGTTACACGTGGTCTGCAGTTGTGAGGCAGGTGGGACGCATTGCCAATTTCTCTAAAACGACGTTGGAGGCGGCTTATGGTAGAAAAATGAACATTGATTCCTGCAGTCAGCATGCCAATTGCACGCTCCCTCAAAACTTGAGACATCTGTGGCATTGTGTTGTGTGACAAAACTGCACATTTTAGAGTGGCCCTTTATCGTCCCCAGCACAAGGTGCACCTGTGTAATGATCATGCTGTTTAATCAGCTTCTTGATATGCCACACCTGTCAGGTGGAGGGATTATCTTGGCAAAGGAGAAATGCTAACTAACAGGGATGGAACATTTCTGGGATATTTTATTTTAGCTCATGAAACATTGGACCAACACTTTACATGTTGTGTTTATATTTTTGTTCATTGTAGATCAAATGTACATTGATTTAGCTAAAGGGGCCTTTATTAGATCTAGAGCTAAATGTTTTTATTTTGCTCTTGAAAAAAGGAACTAGAAGAGAAAATCTCTTTCTGTCTTAAATACTGACAGTACCTTGTGTAAAGACCCTAAGCTCATCTCAAGCTTTGTGTATTCTTTCTATGAAAATCTGTATAAATCTAGTTTTAATGGGATTGAATGTGAATATTTTATGCTCCAATTAGTTAAATAATATAATAATAATAATAAAATATAATAAGCCATTTAGCAGACGCTTTTATCCAAAGCGAGTTACAGTCATGCGTGCATAATTTTTTTTTATTTGGCGTTACAAGCGCCGTGCTCTACCAGCTGAGCTACAGAGGACCACAAATCCATATGTGAAGATGAGTTTTCTATAGTAGAGATTAGAGATGCTTTTAAATCTACGAAGAAGGGAACAGACGGTCTTTCTGTAGAATTTTATTTACACTTTTGGGAACATTTAGAGGGACCAGTATTCAACATTTTCCAAGAATGCCTAGCTAAGGGTGAGATGATTACTAGCATGAAACAAGGGGTTATTTCCTTAATACCAAAACCTGATAAAGATCCCCTTTTCATAGATATTTGGAGACACCTATTACATTATTAAATACAGATTATAAATGGATAACTTTAGCAATACATTTAGCTAACTGGCACATCAGCTGTAACATTAGGTTAGTTTTAGACAAGATTGATTACGCTGATTGATTACGCTGATTGATTGATTGACTCCAAGGCTATGAATTTATACCTCGTCTTTTGTAAAGCATTTGATACATTTTACATTTACGTCATTTAGCAGACGCTCTTATCCAGAGCGACTTACAGTCAGTGAGTGCATACATTTATTTTTAATACTGGCCCACCGTGGGAATCGAACCCACAACCCCTGGCGTTGCAAACGCCATGCTCTGAGCTACATCCCTATACAATAAAACACAAGTTCCTAATACATTTTTTGGTTTCGGGACTAGCTTTGTCTCTTATCAATATGTTTTATAAAGATATTAGTAGTTCTATTATGATTAATCGTAACACATCTAAAAAAATCGCCAGGGTTTCCCTATTTCAGCTTTCTTATTCCTTTAAGTTTTAGAATTACTATCTATTAGCATTTTAAACAACCCTGAATTAAAATGTATTTAAATATTTGGAAAATAAATACAAATATCTCAATTAGCAGACGATACAGCTCTGTTTCCAGAAGACAAGGATCAAGTTGCTATTGCTCTTAATATTATGAAAATCTTTCCGGACTTCTGGTCCGGAACTTAACTTAAATAAATGTGAAATATTGTCCGTACGTAAATCAAATTAACAATCTATTGAGAATATTCCAGTGAAAGATTATGAAATGAAATATTTAGGGTCCAGGGGAGAAGAATTTCTAAGTGCTTTGAAATAAATATTATATTTGGTGATTTATTTAATAATAATAATAATACATATGCCATTTAGCAGACGCTTTTATCCAAAGCTGACTTACAGTCATGCGTGAACATACATTTTTTTATGTAAGTGGGTGGTCCCGGTGAACCCACTATCCTTGGCTAATTACAAGGGCCAGTGCTCTACCAGCTAAGTGGTTTGAAATAAATATTATATTTGTGATTTATTTGATAAAGAAAGGAATATACTGTCTTATAGAAAGTTCTTAGAAACATATAACGTCCCAATATGTTATAAAGAATTTAACTCTACATGCAAGGCAATACCTTCAGGACTTACTCGATTAATGACATCTCATTTGTGTTTTGGAGAACATGTCAAAAGATAGATGCCCAATTTATGTCAGAAGGTTGCCCCCTGCTGGATAATAAATGTAATAATAGATTCTCAAGGGATCTTTTTCACTCCAAGAGGGAAACTCTTCTGGAACACACATATTACTGAAGTTTAATGGAAGAAAGCTTGGTTGCTCCCTCTTAAATTTTGTATATCAAATAAAGTAAAATAAATTTACTTTAAAATCTTGCACAAAATATACCCTTGTAATAACTTCATGGATTTAGAGGACATCTGCCTTTTTTTGTGATAAAGAACGGGAAACTATTACACACATATTTTATGAGTGTGACTCTGTGATGTTATTTTGGAGCGAGTTAAGTAATTACATTTTTTATTTAATTAATAAGACCCATGTATTCACAATGAAATATTTAATATGTTATTATTCAAGTTAAAACAAAGCTACTGAATCAGTCGTTCATTTCTTCATTCTCTCTGGTAAATGTTACATACACAAAAACAAATATTTGAAATCTGTCCCCAAATGCAATATATTTGCATTATTATTTGTTATTGTATTTGTAATTTGAAATTTAATTTAAAATAAAAAAAAATGATAAAAGTCACCTTGTCCTAGAGAGATTTACACGGTTGTCAAAACGTCACGCCAGGGTAAGCCTACACGAAACACAGCCCTTATTTTAAGCGTTTCTAAAATACACTATGGGACAAATGAATGGTGGGGAAAATTATTGGAACCATTTCCCTGTTTGACCGCTAGGTTTTATGGGTATTATGACTCCTCCACTGTGAGGCTCTATGGGAGCAAATTAATCATAGAGGGCAGAACAGGTAAGGAGATGGAAGTGTGCGTGCGCAATAACTCAATTCGCCCTTACACTCCTTCTAAACAATGCAGAATAAACTTTGGCAAACAAAACTTAGTCCACTCTGTTCGTTAACAGATTGTAGTTTTCGGATCAGGAAACTGTATTGAGATCAAATGTTTCATAGATGAGAAAATTAGCACAATGTCGGCCAAAAAATCCATCTCGCTCCATCTTCTCCCACTTGCCGGCCACTGGGCTTCCTCGCATCACCATATTTGGTAGCGAGTGGAAACGCCAACCGGGTGCTTCACACTAATACATCCGGTGAAATATCTTGTTCAATCTGTGGTAGTACTGTTATTGTTTTAATCATTTGTTTGATGACATGTTGGCCTCTGCAGCAGATCTACTGTTATCTGACCTTGTCTCAATTAAACGTACCTGCGGTGGTTGTCTATGATAATATGACACAAAGCAATCAGCATTTATGAAAGGCTACTAAACAGTACCTGAATGCGTTTGGTTGTAGTTACACGCCTTGACGCTAGGTGGCAACCGTTCGCATTTACGGCATAGAGAGCACACTGAACATGCCAAAGAAGAAGAACTTCAGCAACATGGCGTGGGAAGCAGCAGGCAGGTCAGCAAGATCAACACAGTGGTCGGTTGGCGAGAGAGAGCGCACCGTGGAGCTTGTGCTGATTGGAAAATGGCGGAAGCGGATGTTCTGTTTGAATCAGATGGCGTCTTTAGTGGAGATGACAGTAAGAGTGGTGATAACAGTGAGAGTGGTGATGACAGTAAGAGTGGTGATGAGTTACAGTGGAGAAAGAATAAGAGAAGTGAAGTGGAACCTAGTCAATCCAGACCTAGTCAATCCAGACCTAGTCAATCCAGACCTAGTTCTGAGTCATTTTGGTTGGAATAAGGGTTTTGGATCGATGTTGTTACCTGGGAGATCCGTTTGAAGTCTCTGTTTAAATTGTGGATGAGGTGGATGAGGTATATGAGGTGCATGAGGTGGATGAGGTATATGAGGTGGATGAGGTATATGAGGTGGATGAGTTGGATGAGGTGAATGAGGTGGATGAGGTATATGAGGTGGATGAGGTATATGAGGTGGATGAGTTGGATGAGGTGAATGAGGTGGATGAGGTATATGAGGTGGATGAGTTGGATGAGGTATATGAGGTGGACGAGGTGGATGAGGTGGATGAGGTATATGAGGTGGATGAGGTGGATGAGGTATATGAGGTGGATGAGTTGGATGAGGTGGATGAGGTGTATGAGGTGGATGAGGTATATGAGGTGGATGAGGTGGATGAGGTGGATGAGGTATATGAGGTGGATGAGGTGGATGAGGGATATGAGGTGGATGAGGTGGATGAGGTATATGAGGTGGATGAGGTGGATGAGGTATATGAGGTGGATGAGTTGGATGAGGTGTATGAGGTGTATGAGGTGGATGAGGTGGATGAGGTATATGAGGTGGATGAGTTGGATGAGGTGGATGAGGTGGATGAGGTGGATGAGGTGGATGAGGTATATGAGGTGGATGAGGTGGATGAGGTGGATGAGGTATATGAGGTGGATGAGGTGGATGAGGGATATGAGGTGGATGCGGTGGATGAGGAATCAGCCCAGAACTACACGGGAGGTTCTTGTCAATGATCTCAAGGCAGCTGGGACCATAGTCACCAAGAAAACAATTGATAACACACTACGCCGTGAAGGACTGAAATCCTGCAGCGCCCGCAAGGTCCCCCTGCTCAAGAAAGCACATATGCAGGGCCGTCTGAAGTTTGCCAATGAACATCTGAATGATTCAGAGGAGAACTGGGTGAAAGTGTTGTGGTCAGATGAGACCAAAATCGAGCTCTTTGGCATCAACTCAACTCGCTATGTTTGGAGCAGGAGGAATGCTGCCTATGACCCCAAGAACACCATCCCCACCGTCAAACATGGAGGTGGGAAACATTATGCTTTGGGGTGTTTTTCTGCTAAGGGGACAGGACAACTTCACCGCATCAAAGGGACGATGGACGGGGCCATGTGCTGTCAAATCTTGGGTGAGAACCTCCTTCCCTCAGCCAGGGCATTGAATTTGGGTCTTGGATGGGTATTCCAGCATGACAATGACCCAAAACACATGGCCAAGGCAACAAAGGAGTGGCTCAAGAAGAAGCACATTAAGGTCCTGGAGTGGCCTAGTCAGTCTCCAGACCTTAATCCCATAGAAAATCTGTGGAGGGAGCTGAAGGTTCGAGTTGCCAAACGTCAGCCTCGAAACCTTAATGACTTGGAGAAGATCTGCAAAGAGGAGTGGAACAAAATCCCTCCTGAGATGTGTGCAAACCTGGTGGCCAACTACAAGAAACGTCTGACCTCTGTGATTGCCAACAAGGGTTTTGCCACCAAGTACTAAGTCATGTTTTGCAGAGGGGTCAAATACTTATTTCTCTCATTAAAATGCAAATCAATTTATAACATTTTTGACATGCGTTTTTCTGGATTTGTTTGTTGTTATTCTGTCTCTCACTGTTCAAATAAACCTACCCTTAAAATGATAGACTGATCATGTCTTTGTCAGTGGGCAAAAGTACAAAATCAGCAGGGGATCAAATACTTTTTTCCCTCACTGTATATATGAGATATATGAGGTGGATGAGGTATATGAGGTGAATGAGGTATATGAGGTGGATGAGGTATGTGAGGTGGATGAGGTATATGAGCTGGATGAGGTATATGAGGTGGATGAGATATATGAGGTGGATGAGGTATATGAGGTATATGAGTTGGATGAGGTGGATGAGGTATGTGAGGTGGATGAGGTATATGAGGTGGATGAGGTGGATGAGGTATATGAGGTGGATGAGGTGGATGGGGTGGATGAGGTATATGAGGTGGATGAGGTGGATGAGGTATATGAGGTGGATGAGGTGGATGAGTTGGATGAGGTATATGAGGTGGATGAGTTGAATGAGGTGGATGAGGTATATGAGATATATGAGGTGGATGAGGTGGATGAGGTATATGAGGTATATGAGTTGGATGAGGTGGATGAGTTGGATGAGGTATATGAGGTGGATGAGGTATATGAGGTGGATGAGGTGGATGAGGTATATGAGGTGGATGAGGTATATGAGGTGGATGAGGTGGATGAGGTATATGAGGTGGATGAGTTGGATGAGGTGGATGAGGTATATGAGGTGGATGAGGTATATGAGGTATATGAGTTGGATGAGGTATATGTGGTGGATGAGGTGGATGAGGTATATGAGGTGGATGAGGTATATGAGGTATATGAGGTGGATGAGGTATATGAGGTGGATGAGTTGGATGAGGTGGATGAGGTATATGAGGTGGATGAGGTATATGAGGTGGATGAGGTATATGTGGTGGATGAGGTGGATGAGGTGGATGAGGTATATGAGGTGGATGAGGTATATGAGGTATATGAGGTGGATGAGGTGGATGAGGTATATGAGGTGGATGAGGTATATGAGGTGGATGAGGTGGATGAGGTATATGAGGTGGATGAGGTGGATGAGGTATATGAGGTGGATGACCATTTCCGGAGACCTTCTCCCTTACCTCACCTCGCTCATCAACTCATCCTTGACCGCTGGCTATGTCCCTTCCGTCTTCATGAGAGCGAGAGTTGCACCCCTTCTCAAAAAACCTACACTCGATCCCTCCGATGTCAACAACTACAGACCAGTATCCCTTCTTTCTTTTCTCTCCAAAACTCTTGAGCATGCCGTCTTTAGCCAACTCTCTTGCTATCTCTCTCTGAATGACCTTCTTGATCCAAACCAGTCAGGTTTCAAGACTGGTCATTCACCTGAGACTGCTCTTCTCTGTGTCACGGAGGCTCTCCGCACTGCTAAAGCTAACTCTCTCTCCTCTGCTCTTGTCCTTCTAGACCTGTCTGCTGCCTTTGATACTGTGAACCATCAGATCCTCCTCTCCACCCTCTCCGAGTTGGGCATCTCCGGCGCGGCTCACTCTTGGATTACGTCCTACCTGACAGGTCGCTCCTACCAGGTGGCGTGGCGAGAATCTGTCTCCGCACCACATGCTCTCACCACTGGTGTCTCCCAGGGCTCAGTTCTAGGCCCTCTCCTATTCTCGCTATACACCAAGTCACTTGGCTCTGTCATATCCTCACATGGCCTCTCCTATCATTGCTACGCAGACGACACACAATTAATTTTCTCCTTTCCCCCTTCTGATAACCAGGTGGCGAATTGCATCTCTGCATGTCTGGCAGACATATCAGTGTGGATGATGGATCACCACCTCAAGCTGAACCTCGGCAAGACGGAGCTGCTCTTCCTCCCGGGGAAGGACTGCCCGTTCCATGATCTCGCCATCACGGTTGACAACTCCGTTGTGTCCTCCTCCCAGAGTGCAAAGAGCCTTGGCGTGACCCTGGACAACACCCTGTCGTTCTCCGCTAACATCAAGGCGGTGACCCGATCCTGTAGGTTCATGCTATACAACATTCGCAGAGTACGACCCTGCCTTACACAGGAAGCGGCACAGGTCCTAATCCAGGCACTTGTCATCTCCCGTCTGGATTACTGCAACTCGGAGGACGGGACAGAGTACTGGGTGGTGAGGAACAACTGGGTACGTCTCCACACACACACCTACCTACCTACCTACTTACCTTGTGGGGACACACAATTCAGTCCCATCCAAAATCCTATTTTCCCTAACTATAAATGGTGGAACAAGCTCCCTCACGACGCCAGGACAGCGGAGTCACTCACCACCTCTTTAAGGAATACCTGGGTTAGGATAAAAGTAATCCTTCTACCCTCCCCCACCAAAAAAATTAATAATAATAATAATTTGATATATTGTAAAGTGGTTGTCCCACTGGCTATCATAAGGTGAATGGACCAATTTGTAAGTCGCTCTGGATAAGAGCGTCTGCTAAATGACGAAAATGTCAATATAAATGAAAATGTAAAATGTTATATTGAAGAGTATGTCAAGAGATACTACTGTCCACTCAGTGTCAGAACCAGAACCATTACATTACAGCATGTTAAGAGATACCACCGTCCACTCAATTCAGTGTAAACTGAAGGTCCTGTGACAGACTGTACTGAAACACACTGCACAGTAACTCTGCATCGGGCTGTTGGACTGCTGTTAGCGAATGTTATGGAAGAATAAACAAGGATTTTGCCTTTTCATTTGTTCAGTAAAACATGGAAATATCAAACTGGTTAAGCAGGTAACTGGTACTGTGCCTTACGGCTGTTCATCGGTCCTCTTAAGACATTGTTAGGATAATCTGGTTAGTTATGCTCCTGAGCGCTTTTTAGATTGGCCAACTAGCTAATCTGAGAGCCCAGTCATGATGGTCCCACTCAAAAAATACATGTATGTATTTGTAGGCTATATTATAATTTTAATCAAGGAATCATTATTATTACAGTGTGGTGTAAATGAAGGCTGTATTATTCATATGATTTTAACCCCAACTTGAATGGGGACCTATCGCAAAAACAGCGTCTTCTAGCTCGCTCAGCCGTCAACAGTCCACTCGACTGCTTAATCAGGGAGATAAGGTTATCGGTCGCCGTTCAGATCTTTGAATTGCAAAAACATACAGTTATTTCTCTACAACTGTGCACAATGCGATGAGAACGGCACGCAGACATTCTGATATTTAGGTTTGAAAAAAAGAAGAAAAAAAGAAAGATGCCTGGTGAAGCGCGGCTACATCAGTGTGCCTCTACTGCAGGCCATCTGAACACCACAACGATTGAGATATGATGTCGGGCTTGAACGTGGCATGCAGCGCCGTTATTGTCCTGTTCGGAGCGGTTTGCAGCGTTTTCATATTCTGTGAGTATCTGATTTATTACGCCGCGATATTACAGTGTGGTTGGCCAGGGATCGACCGTGGTGCGCCGGCGGGTGAGAAGAGCGCAAACGGGCAGCCAAATGCGGAAGTTATGCGCGCTATGGTGCTTTCAGACACGCACCTCCTCGGCGCTGTCGGAGGACACTGGTTCGACAAACTGCGAAGGTAATTGATCCTCATGAATAGATCTAACTATGCATTTTGAAATAAATACATGTATATTTTGCATATACTTTGTGAGCTAGTTTGTATTATAAGGTATGCATAAGATGCGTACGTCCTCGACTCTCCTTATCAGCCAATATCCACGCTGTCTCCAAGATGATTAGAGCAGCAGTCGTAAACAATAACAACAGAGCGGGTAATGCATGGCGCACTGAGCTGACGGTTGACTGACTGTGTGTCGGTCTGTCTCTGTGCCACCCAGAGAATGGCAGATGGAACGGGCTTTCCAGACCGCCCTGACACTGCTCAGGCCCGAGGTCGTTTTTATTCTGGGAGACGTGTTCAACGAGGGGAAGTGGAGCTCTCCAAAGGTACGTGGCCATAAAAGTTCGTTATATAGGGTACTGCGGCGAATTCGGGGGTTGTCTAATTGGGATTCGAACCTACAACTTAGTCTTAGCCATTATGCAAAGAAGTTTGGGTGAGAGCGTCTGCTAAGTGACTAAAATATAAATGTAAATCCAAACCTGTTGCGGCGTTGATGTTATTCTAGCGGCAAGAGGCAAAAACTGAACATTGTATGTAACAGCCCTAGACCTACTGTATTTATTACTATTGTTCCCAACATGTCTATGTAATATTATATATATATCCAACTTGCTCTTATTCCCTCCACAGAACTGGGAGGATGATGTTCATCGTTTCCAGAAGGTGTTCAGACATCCCAGTGACACAGAGCTGGTAGTGCTGGTTGGAAACCACGACGTCGGCTTCCACTACGAGTAGGTTTCCGTCCATCAGCATTAAGCCGTAGACTCTATACTGTCTCCCAACTTGGCATGCCCATACTTTAAACCTGGCTTATCAATGTTCTTAAGTCAACGAGGCCTATTCAGAATATATGTTTTTTTTTGCCTTCTATAGCAGTTCGGGGATTGCAGAATGGCCAAAGCAAACGGTGGAATAGTGAAATGCTTCAAAATGTACAGAACCGGCCTAGTACTGTACAGTAGCCTCTGTGTTCTTTAACATTCTTCATACATGATGTATTGTATGTAAATTGTACGTATTGTATGTAAACAGAGATGAAAACAGTTCAACCTTCAAAAGAAGCTTGTAGTAGCCGATGAAAAGTCTCACAAATAATACAAACAGCTTGTTTGTACTTGACTACACTAACCTCTAACCGGCTTGGTTCTCTCTCCTCCTGAAGAATGGACTGGTTCAAGTTACAGCGCTTTGAGAAGGCCTTCAATACCACCTCCACCAGAATGGTCACCAAGAAAGGAGTTAAGTAAGAGTCTCTCCCTCTCTCTCATTTAAGGGGCTTTATTGGCATGGGAAACATATTGCCAAAGCAGGTGAAATAGATAAAACAAAAGTTAAATAAACCATGAAGGCCTGAGTAAACATTACACTCACAAAAGTTACAAAATAATAAAGACATTTCAAATGTCATATGTCTACATACAGTACCAGTCAAACGTTTGTATACACCCAGGGTTTTTCTTTATTTTTACTATTTTCTATATTGTAGATTAATAGTGAAGACATCAAAACTATGAAATAACACATATGGAATCATGTAGTAACCAAAAAAGTGTTAAACAAATCAAAATATATTTTATATTTGAGATTCTTCAAATAGCCACCCTTTGCCTTGATGACAGCTTTGCACACTCTTGACATTCTCTCAACCAGCTTCACCTGGAATGCTTTTCCAACAGTCTTGAAGGAGTTCCCACATATGCTGAGCACTTGTTGGTTGCTTTTCCTTCACTCTGCGGTCCGACTCATCCCAAACCATCTCAATTGGGTTGAGGTCGGGGGATTGTGGAGGCCAGGTTATCTGATGCAGCACTCCATCACTCTTCTTCTTGGTAAAATAGCCCTTACACAGCCTGGAGGTGTGTTGGGTCATTGTCCTGTTGAAAAATAAATGATAGTCCCACTTAGACCAAACCAGATGGGATGGCGTATCGCTGCAGAATGCTGTGGTAGCCATGCTGGTTAAGTGTGTCTTGAATTCTAAATAAATCACAGACAGTGTCACCAGCAAAGCACCCTCACACCTCCTCCTCCATGCTTCATGGTGGGAACTACACATGCAGAGATCGTCCGTTAACCCACACCTAGTCTCACAAAGACACGGCAGTTGGAACCAAAAATCTCAAATTTGGACTCCAGACCAAAGGACAAATTTCCACCATTCTAATGTCCATTGCTCGTGTTTCTTGGCCCAAGCAGGCCTCTTCTTATTATTGGTGTCCTTTAGTAGTGGTTTCCTTGCAGCAATTCGACCATGAAGGCCTGATTCACACAGTCCCCTCTGAACAGTTGATGTTGAGGTGTGTCTGTGACTTGAACAATTTCTGAGGCTGGTAACTCTAATTAATTTATCCTCTGCAGCAGAGGTAACTCTGGATCTTCCATTCCTGTGGCGGTCCTCATGAGGGCCAGTTTCATCATAGCGCTTGATGGTTTTTGCGACAGCACTTGAAGAAACTTTCAAATTTCTTGAAACTTTCCGTATTGACTGACCTTCATGTCTTAAAGTAATGATGGACTGTCGTTTCTCTTTGCTTATTTGAGCTGTCCTTGCCATAATATGGACTTGGTCTTTTACCAAATAGGGCTATCTTCTGTATACCTTGTCACAGCACAACTGATTGGCTCAAACGCATTAAGGAAAGAAATTCCACAAATGAACTTAAGGCACACCTGTTAATTGAAATGCATTCCAGGTGACTACCTCATGAAGCTGGTTGAGAGAATGCCAAGAGTGTGCAAAGCTGTCATCAAGGCAAAGGGTGGCTATTTGAAAAAATGTTTGGTTACTACATGATTCCATATGTGTTATTTCATAGTTTTGATGTCTTCACTATTATTCTACAATGTAAAAAATTGTAAAAATAAAGAAAAACCCTTGAATGAGTAGGTGTGTCCAAACTTTTGACTGGTAGTGTACAGTGTTGTAATGATGTGCAAATTGTTAAAGTACAAAAGGGAAAATAAATAAACATAAATATAGGTTGTATTTACAATGGCGTTTGTTCTTCACTGGTTGCCCTTTTCATGTGGCAACAGGTCACAAATCTTGCTGCTGTGATGGCGCACTGTGGTATTTCACCCAATAGATACGGGAGTTTATCAAAATTGGATTTGTTTTCGAATTCTTTGTGGGTCTGTGTAATCTGAGGGAAATATGTGTCTCTAATGTGGTCATACATTTGGCAGGAGGTTAGGAAGTGCAGCTCAGTTTCCACCTCATTTTGTGGGCAGTGTGCACATAGCCTGTCTTCTCTTGAGAGCCAGGTCTGCCAATGGCGGCCTTTCTCAATAGCAAGGCTATGCTCACTGATTCTGTACATAGTCAAGGTCAGGTATTCTGCCACTGTGTACTCTCTGTTTAGGGCCAAATAGCATTCTAGTTTGCTCAGTTTTTTTGTAAATTCTTTCCAATGTGTCAAGTAATTCTGTTTTTTTTTCTCATGATTTGGTTGGGTCTAATTGTGTTGTTGTCCTGGGGCTCTGTGGGGTCTGTTTGTGAACAGAGCCCCATGACCAGCTTGCTTAGGGGACTCTTCTCCAGGTTCATCTCTCTGTAGGTGATGGCTTTGTTATGGAAGGTTTGGGAATTGCTTCCTTTAAGGTGGTTGTAGAATTTAACGGCTCTTTTCTGGATTTTGATAATTAGCATGTATCCGCCTAATTCTGCTCTGCATGCATTATTTGGTGTTTTACGTTGTACACAGAGGATATCTTTGCAGAATTTTGCATGCAGAGTCTCCATTTGGTGTTTGTCCCATTTTGTGAATTATTGCTTGGTGAGAGGACCCCAGACCTCACAACCTTAAAGGGCAAAGGGTTCTATAACTGATTCAAGTATTTTTAGCCAGATCCTAATTTGTATGTCGAATTTTACGTTCCTTTTGATGGCATAGAAGGCCCTTCTTGCCTTGTCTCTCAGATCGTTCACAGCTTTGTGGAAGTTACCTGTGGCACTGATGTTTAGGCCGAGGTATGTATAGTTTTTTGTGTGCTCTAGGGCAACGGTGTCTAGATGGAAAAAGTATTTGTGGTGCTGGCAACTGGACCTTTTTTTGGAACACAATTATTTTTGTCTTACTGAGATGTAAACTGATGGAGGGATTGTGCGTTCCTGGTGTAACTCGGGCGGTTGTTGTTGCCATCCTGTACCTGTCCCGCAGGTGTGGTGTTCGGATGTGCACGTGCTGTTACACGTGGTCTGCCACTGCGATCAGCTGTCCGTCCTGTCTCCCTGTAGCGCTGTCTTAGGCGTCTCAGTACGGACATTGCAATTTATTGCCCTGGCCACATCTGCAGTCCTCATGTTTTTCAGAGTCAGTAGAAAGGCCTCTTTAGTGTTTGTTCTTTGTTATAGAGCCAAAAATATTGTAGAAGTGGTTTATCCATACATCTCCATTTTGGATAGATAACTCTTCATGTTGTTGTTTGTTTAGAGTTTTCCAATTTTCCCAGAAGTGGTTAGAGTCTATGGATTCTTCAATTACATTGAGCTGATTTCTGACATGCTGTTCCTTCTTTTTCCGTAGTGTATTTCTGTATTGTTTTAGTGATTCACCATAGTGAAGGCGTAGGCTCAGGTTTTCTGGGTCTCTATGTTTTTGGTTGGATAGGTTTCTCAATTTCTTTCTTGTTTTTGCATTCTCCATCAAACCATTTGTCACTGTTAATTTTCGTAGGTTGTCTGCTTGAAATTTTTTGATTTGATAGGGAAGCTGAGATGTCAAATATACTGTTTAGGTTTTCTACTGCCAAGTTTACACCTTCACTATTACAGTGAAACATTTTGTCCAGGAAATTGTCTAGAAGGGATTGAATTAGTTGTTGCCTAATTGTTTTTTAGTACGTTTCCACACTACTTTCCTTCCGTATATAGCATTTATTAATATTATTCAGTTCCTTTGGCTTTGATGCCTAATGATTGAGCATAGCTCTGTTCAAGTAATGTGTGATTTTTCTGTGATCTGATAGGGGTGTCAGTGGACTGACTGTGAACGCTCTAAGAGACTCTGGGTTGAGGTCAGTGATAAAGTAGTCTACAGTACTACTGCCAAGAGATGAGCTATAGGTGTACCTACCTTAGGAGTCCCCTCGAAGCCTACCATTGACTATGTACATACCCAGCGTCCGACAGAGCTGCAGGAGTTGTGACCCGTTTTTGTTGGTTATGTTGTCGTAGTTGTGCCTAGGGGGGCATATGGGGGAGGGAATGCTGTCACA
Organism: Coregonus clupeaformis; assembly: GCF_020615455.1. Lineage (NCBI taxonomy): Eukaryota > Metazoa > Chordata > Actinopteri > Salmoniformes > Salmonidae > Coregonus > Coregonus clupeaformis. Next base: position 135,432 of record NW_025534664.1, read on the forward strand.
TCCAGGTAGGTGTTTGTCCCCCTGTGTGCTGAGGGTGTCAGGTTCTTGTCCAGTTCTGGCATTTAGGTCACCACAGACTAGTACATGTCCCTGGGCCTGGAAATTGTTGACACCCCTTCTAGGATGGAGAATCTGTCATCGTTAAAGTATAGGGATTCTATTGGGGGGATATAGGTAGCACACGAGGACATTTTTCTCTGTTTAGATAATTTCCTTATTAATTTCTGGTCAGATGTAAAATGTTCCTGTTTTGACTATTTTAATAGAGTGGGTTAGGTCTGCTCTATACCAAATTAGCATACCCCCTGATCTCTTCTCTGTTTCACACCTGGTAGTTTGGTGGATGGGACTACCAGCTCTCTGTAACCTAGAGGGCAACCAGTGGGTCCGTCTCCTCTATACCATGTTTCTTGTAGGATGACAATGTCTTTATTTCCAATTTCTTTGATGAAGTCTGGGTTCCTGCTCTTTAGGCCAAAGGCAGATGACCTCAGGCCTTGGATATTCCAGGATGAGATAGTAAAAGCTTTGCGTTCCATAGTGTCTGGTGTTGTTTAGGCCCGGACCATCACAGTAGGTGTGAGCAGAGCATGTTGAGCATCTGATACATACCTCTTAGGATGGGTCTCTCCCTCTCTCTGTGCATGCTGGGAGTCTTTTGGAGTTTGAGAGTTCGTGTGGAGGGCTCTATCCTAACTTATTTTCTTGAATCTTTTCTTGGTCTTTTCTTTTCATTTGTTATTTTCTATGGTGGAGGGTTAATGCACTGTTTGTTTTAGCGGTACCCACTGTTTTTCTTACAAAGTTAGGGAGAAAGAGGACAGAGTTTTAGTTTCCTGGGATTTTGAACGGTGTGGTGTGCGCGGAGGAGACGCTGTCGTTACGGCGTGGATTCAGGTGTGTTCCTGAGAATGGAATTCAGGTGAAGGAGGTTCTGCTCGCAGTCGGCCAACAGGTAGGAGAATTTATACATTCCGCTACCAGAATGGACGAAGCTGGTTGGTTGTGTTCACGAAAAGAGTACATTTGGTGGGAAGGCTCATTGCTTGTGGAATATTTGTAAGGGGTGTGTTGGATGCCAATTTCTCCTCTTTCTACCTCTTCGACTAGGGTGGTAGTTGAAATTTGCCTCTGTTTATTACGGATGATCAAATCAGGAAATAGCTGAGTAGTTTTGGTAAGTTTGCTAGCGGTTTTCGTGTACTGTCGGCAGGTTTTCAGGCAGATGCCGTCAAGCATGTTGTTTCGTTCCAGAGGCAATTGTTCATGTTTCTGAATAACAATGAGCAACAGTTAAATGTGCATTTTAAAGTGAGGCATGGGGAGGGGCTCTATGCGGCATTTGCCAGCACATATAGTCTACGGTGCTTTGAGTGTGGGGATTTGGGGCATAAGAGCTTTGCGTGCCCACATAAAGGCAGTAGACAAGGTGAGGATACAAGCGCCAGTGGGTGAATATGTCAAACAAAAAAACGTACAGGTGTCGTTTCTGCAGGAGACGCATAGTGATGTGGTGAATGAAGTTGATTGGGGGCTCTGGTGGAAAGGGGCAAGTGTGCTGAGCAATGGGACAAATGTTAGTGCAGGGTTGGCAGTCCTTTTTGCACCAGGTCTGGTCGTAAAAATGTGCTCCTCAAAGGAGGTGTGTAGTGGTAGACTGCTTGTAGTAAAAGCAGAAATTAACTTCCTGGGGTTTTGTCCTTATAAATGTGTATGCGCCTAACACAGGTGTGTCTTGGACAGGAACTCTCACAGGCAGCGACTGGAACTGTACGATTGATTTTACGAAAGTCCGAAATGGGGAGGAGCCTCATTCAGGCTCATTAGGGGTGATAAGGGACATCATTAATCAGTTTGACCTAGTGAATGTTTGGAGAACTAGACATCCCAACACAAGACAGTACACATGGGTGAAGGTCTTTGGGGCTAGGGTGAGTGCAGCCCGGCTTGATCGATTGTACAGGAATCAGAGCAATAGGCTGTTTGGCGCTACCATTCTCCCGGTGGGTTTTTCGTATCACCACATAACCATGGCTCGGCTGTCTATTTCACCAGGGCCTCGGCAGGCATCCTATTGGAAGTTTAATGTAAAGCTCTTACAAGATGCCACTTTTTGCTCAGGTTCCCAGACTTTTTGGGAAAGGTGGGGGTAGCGAAGAGAGGAGTATGAGTCTCTGAGTCAATGGTGGGATGTGGGAAAAGTCCAAATTCTGCTTTTCTGTCAACAGTATACAGCTCTCTCATCATCAGAGGCTAGAAGAGTATTGGGGGAACTCGAGCGTAGTATTAGTGAGATGGAGGTAGAGCTGTTGGGGCAAGGCAATGTAGGCCTCCAGGCTAATCTAGCTGAACTACGTAGGGACCTGGGCAGTTTTTTCCAGGTTTAAAGCAAAGGGAGCACTTGTAAGAGCTAGGTTCTCTGTGCTCAAGGGGATGGATGCTCCCAGCTCCTTCTTCTTTGGTTTGGAAAGACAGAGTGGTGAAGCCAAGGGTATGCATTGTCTACGGCTGTCGGATGGGCAGGTGACCTCTGTGGTGGGGGAGATGCGGGAGCGGAACGTGGAGTTTTATACTGAGTTGTATAGGGCAGAACTGTGTGATCCTATGTGTGCTCAGGTTTTGTTTGCAGAACTCCCTAAGTTCTCTCTGGCACAGAGGGATGAAATGGACATTCCCCTGTTGTCCCATGAACTGGCAAAGGCCGTAACCCAGATATCCCCCAGCCGTGCACCGGGGGTCGATGGACTCACAGTGGAGTTTTATAAAAAATTCTGGGGAATAATTGGTATGGACCTCTTTTGCATGTTGCGTGAGTGCATTGGGGTAGGAGAGTTGCCGATGAGCTGCCATCGGGCGGCTCTGACTCTCCTGCCCAAAAAAGGGGACTTAAGAACTGGAGGCCTGTAGCATTGCTCTGTTTGGACTACAAGATATTTGCCAAGGTACTCGCTAACAGACTGAAGTCCCATCTGGACTCTATAGTACACAAGGACCAGACATAATGTGTACCGGGATGCTCAATCACGGACAACTTGTTCTTAATCAGGGACATGTTGGACTTGTCTAGAGGTTCTAATGTGAACTTTGGACTGGTCTCTTTAGACCAAGAGAAAGCTTTTTGATAGAGTGGACCATGAGTATCTGTTTAATGTGATGTCTGTGTTTGGGGAAAGGTTTTAGGCCTGTGTGAAGATGTTGTATGCTGGGGCATCATGTATGGTCAAGGTGGGAGGGGGGCTCAGTAGGCTAGTCTGGGTGAGGCGGGGCATTAGACAAGGATGCCCTCTATCAGGGCAGTTATATACACTAGCCATTGAGCCTTTTTTGGGCCTGATATGCAGGAGGCTGCAGGGAGTCTGCTGGACAGGCATGGGTGTGTTGACAGGCATAACAGTGTCGGCGTATGCAGATGACGTTTCTATGATGGGCAGGATATGCAGGTACTAGAGACTAGTCTGAAGGTACGAGGGAGCTTCGTCAGCTAACGTGAACTGGGGCAAGAGCAAAGCTCTGTTATGTGGGGCATGGTTCCAGGGGGTTGCAGTGGGGTTGTGAAGGGCTTAACATTTTGGGCGTGTACCTGGGCTCGGAGAGGTGGGTCAGGAAGAACTGGGAGGGGATGTTACAGGCAGTGGTGTCAAGACTGGCCAGGTGGAGGTGGCTCCTGTCCCAAGTGTCATATAGAGGGAGGGTATATACTATATAAAATCAACAACCTGGTGGCATCTTCCCTGTGGCATAAACTGGCCGTCCTCACCCTCCTCAGATTTTAACACTGAGCCTGGGGGAGTTTGAAGGGGTGGGAGGTAAAGCCTTCTACAACCTCTGTAAAAATCTGAGCCTAACAGGAGTGAAGGCACATCAGTGGCAGGGGGTATGTGGGGGCGGAGAGTATGGTGGGTATTTAGATGGAGGGGGCTCTACAAACTCCCAGTACCAAAGAGGTCAGGGGACGTCCAGCGGAGGGTTCTACATGGAGCCCTGGCCACTAACAGCTGGTTGGCACGGGTCGACCCGGGAGTCGGACAGGGGTGTCCTTTCTGTGGCGGCAGGTAGCTTAGTGGTTAAGAGCATTGTGCCAGTAACCGAAAGGTCGCTGGTTCAAATCCCAGAGCTGACTAGGTGAAAAATCTGTTGATGTGCCCTTGAGCAAGGCACTTAACCCTAATTGCTCCTGTAAGTCGCTCTGGATAAGAGCGTCTGCTAAATGACTAAAAATGTTTTTTTGTTTTTTTTGTGATGAGTGAAACTGTGATTCATGTGTTTTCTGTGTGCGCCAGGTTAATGCCATTAATGTCTCTGTTGGAATGTCTGTGTGAGAGGTTGGGGGTGGAGTTTATTGTCTGGATGTTTATAATGGAGTACAGGTATTCAAATAAGGAAAAGGCCAAATGTGTGTTGAATTTTCTGTTTGCTCAGGCAAAGTTGGCTATTTGGCTAACAAGGAGGAACAGGGTCAAAGGTGGGGGGATAACAGACCCTTTACTATTATTTAATGGGATGGTCTCTGCGCGCCTTAGTTCTATAAAATGATAAAAAGTGTGGAGATGTTTCAGGAGATATGGCTTGTCGGGGGGGTTGTCTGTACAGCTGGGGAAGATAGGTTGGATATACGGTTGTAGAGGTGGTGAGGTTTGGGTTATTGTGATGTGTGGTGTTGTTTTTGTATCGTGGGGTAGAGGGCAAGGTGAGTATGCAGTAAAAGGGATATTATTTTTTTTAAGGGGGGGTGGTGGTGGTGGTGAGGATTTAATTAAATGAGAATGTATCATTAAGTATCTCTCTCTCTTCCCCCTCTACCCTAAGGTGTCTCTGTCTCTCTCTCTACTATATAAACCCTAAGGTGTCTCTGTCTCTCTCTCTACTATATAAACCCTAAGGTGTTGTCTCTCTCTCTACTATATAAACCCTAAGGTGTCTCTCTCTGTGTGTGTCTCTCTAGCTTCCTATTGGTTAACAGCGTGGCGTTGCATGGTGACGGCTGTTCTATCTGCCAATCAGTGGAGAAACAGCTGTGCACACTCTCTAGGGACCTCAACTGTTCACTACTACAGGTGGTTCCTCTACCATACACACACACACACACACACACACACACACACACACACACACACACACAATCCAAGGACCTCAACTGTTCACTACAGGTAGGCACGCCCTCTGCCACACACGTTATGGAGTCCTTCTGACACGCCTGTTGTGTTTTGCTATCTGACAGAATTCCCAGTCCAGCGAATTATGTCGAGACGCATGGACCTACCCTCCTACACCACCCATTATCCTGCAGGTAGATATCCGCTCTTTATCACATGGTAATAACCACTATTATATAGTAATAACCACTATTACATGTAATAACCACTATTACATGGTAATAACCACTATTACATGGTAATAACCACTATTACATGGTAATAACCACTATCACATGGTAATAACCACTATCACATGGTAATAACCACTATCACATGGTAATAACCACTATCACATGGTAATAGCCACTATCACATGGTAATAGCCACTATCACATGGTAATAGCCACTATCACATGGTAATAACCACTATCACATGGTCATAACCACTATCACATGGTAATAACCACTATCACAAGTAATAACACTATTACATGGTAATAACCACTATTACATGGTAATAACCACTATTACATGGTAAAAACCACACAGTGTAATCATAACAGGTAATGAAAGGTAGAAGAGCTAGTTTTAATAATAAATAAGTATTTTTTAGTATTTTTTCTTGCATTGTTCTCAAAGAGTTGCTGAATTTCTTTTCACATTTCTAGTTTGCTCCTCTGTCCACGTGGCTTGATTGGAAAGCAAGGAATACTTACAGTATTCCAACAGCATACTTCTACCTCTGTCTGTCTGTCTCTCAGCATTACCCTCTGTACCGGGAGAGCGATGCGGGCTGTACGGGTCGGGACGCTGCTCCTTCTGAAGAGCGCCACCTGCTGTTCAGAGAGAAGTACGACGCGCTGTCTCAGGAGGCCTCTCACAGGGTACGTGGACCAATGACAGACTGGTCCCAGATCAGTTTGTGCTCTCGCCAACTCAATTGCTGTCATTGTCAAGCCCAGCATGTTTTGTATGACAACGAGTGACACGTAGTTAGCGCAACATTTGGTTTGGTCCGTCAGTAGTAGAATAAACAACAGTCAATCAATTATCCCATGTCAGACAACATTTTATAGATTGCTATCATGGCTGAATTATTGACCGGGCACCCAAGGCATGTGTCCAGGGGCCCTGACCTCCAGGGGCTCTGACCTCCAGGGGGCTCTGACCTCCAGGGGCTCTGACCTCCAGGGGCTCTGACCTCCAGGGGCCCTGACCTCCAGGGGCTCTGACCTCCAGGGGCCCTGACCTCCAGGGGCTCTGACCTCCAGGGGCTCTGACCTCCAGGGGCTCTGACCTCCAGGGGCTCTGACCTCCAGGGGGCTCCTGACCTCCAGGGGCCCTGACCTCCAGGGGCTCTGACCTCCAGGGGCCCTGACCTCCAGGGGGCTCTGACCTCCAGGGGGCTCTGACCTCCAGGGGCCCTGACCTCCAGGGGCTCTGACCTCCAGGGGCTCTGACCTCCAGGGGCTCTGACCTCCAGGGGGCTCCTGACCTCCAGGGGCTCTGACCTCCAGGGGCTCTGACCTCCAGGGGCTCTGACCTCCAGGGGCCCTGACCTCCAGGGGCTCTGACCTCCAGGGCTCCCTGACCTCCAGGGGCTCTGACCTCCAGGGGCTCTGACCTCCAGGGGGCTCTGACCTCCAGGGGCTCTGACCTCCAGGGGCTCTGACCTCCAGGGGCTCTGACCTCCAGGGGCCCTGACCTCCAGGGGCCCTGACCTCCAGGGGCTCTGACCTCCAGGGGCCCTGACCTCCAGGGGCCCTGACCTCCAGGGGCTCTGACCTCCAGGGGCTCTGACCTCCAGGGGGCCCCTGTTGATTTTGTTAGTCACTCACTCAGATATATGAACATGGCGTAAGTCATGGCAAAATGTGTAGAACTGCAGTAAATTAGCATTAAAACTGCAACATTTTCTCTCTGCCCCATGGCAAAATGAGTAGAATCACATACAATTTTTTTTTTTAACTGGATGTCTTCCACTAGACCCAGTGATGGTCCTGGATGTCTTCCACTAGACCCAGTGATGGTCCTGGATGTCTTCCACTAGACCCAGTGATGGTCCTGGATGTCTTCCACTAGACCCAGTGATGGTCCTGGATGTCTTCCACTAGACCCAGTGATGGTCCTGGATGTCTTCCACTAGACCCAGTGATGGTCCTGGATGTCTTCCACTAGACCCAGTGATGGTCCTGGATGTCTTCCACTAGACCCAGTGCTGGTCCTGGATGTCTTCCACTAGACCCAGTGATGGTTCTGGATGTCTTCCACTAGACCAGTGATGGTTCTGGATGTCTTCCACTAGACCCAGTGATGGTTCTGGATGTCTTCCACTAGACCCAGTGATGGTCCTGGAAGTCTTCCACTAGACCCAGTGATGGTCCTGGATGTCTATGATGTGGACAGTGGTCATCATGCTGCTGTCATTGACCTTTCACCAACAGAGCTTGCTTCTTCCCTTCCCCCAGCTGTTGCAGTGGTTTAAGCCCCGCCTGGTTCTCAGTGGCCACACCCACAGCGGCTGTCAGGTTCTCCATGACAACCAGTACCCAGAGATCAGTGTTCCGTCCTTCAACTGGAGGAACCGCAACAACCCCAGTTTTATCCTGGTAAGTCACTCAATCAGTAATAAATCCTCTCCTCTGGGACTCCCAAAACGTTTCACAATTGTGTTGTAGCCCTGAACTAGCTCCCCTGATTAACCTAGTCAAGGACTTGATGATTAGTTGACAAGTTGAATCAGCTGTGCAATAGATCAAACTAACTATTCCCCAACTCTGATGTTACCTTGATACCTCTTAACGTAAACAGAGCTGTTTTGTGCTTTAACCTTATCCTGTGCATTCGGAAAGTATTCAGACACCTGGACTTTTTCCACATTTTGTTACGTTACAGCCTTATCAATCTACACACAATACCCTATAATGACAAAGCAAAAACTGGTTTTTATTTTTTTTGAAAAAAAATAAAATAAAAACATAACATTTACATAAGTATTCAGACCCTTTACTCAGTACTTTGTTGAAGCACCTTTGGCAGCGATTGCAGCCTCGAGTCTTCTTCGGTATGACGCTACAAGCTTGGCACACCTGTATTTGGGGAGTTTCTCCCATTCTTCTCTGCAGATCCTCTCAAGCTCTGTCAGGTTGGATGTGGAGCGTCGCTGCACAGCTATTTTCAGGTCTCTCCAGAGATGTTAGATCGGTTTCAAGTCCGGGCTCTGGCTGGGCCACTCAAGGACATTCAGAGACTCCTGCTTAGGGTTGTTGTCCTGTTGGAAGGTGAACCTTCGCCCCAGTCTGAGGTCCTGAGCGCTCTGAAGCAGGTTTTCATCAAGGATCTCTCTGTACTTTGCTCCGTTCATCTTTGCCTCGATCCTGACTAATCTCCCAGTCCCTGCTGCTGAAAAACATCCACACAGCATGATGCTGCCACCACCATGCTTCACCGTAGGGATGATGCCAGGTTTCCTCCAGACGTGACGCTTGGCATTCAGGACAAAGAGTTCAATCTTGGTTTCATCAGACCAGAGAATCTTGTTTCTCATGGTCTGAGAGTCCTTTAGGTGCCTTTTGGCAAACTCCAAGCGGGCTGTCATGTGCTTTTTACTGATGAGTGGCTTCCATCTGGCCACTCTACCATAAAGGCCTGATTGGTGGAGTGCTGCAGAGATGGTTGTCCTTCTGGAAGGTTCTACCATCTCCACAGAGGAACTCTAGAGCTCTGTCAGAGTCACCATCGGGTTCTTGGTCACCTCCCTGACCAAGACCCTTCTACCCCATTTGCTCAGTTTGGTCGAGCGGCCAGCTCTAGGAAGAGTCTTGGTGGTTCCAAACTTCTTCTATTTAAAAATGATGGAGGCCACTGTGTTCTTGGGGACCTTCAATAATGCAGAATTGTTTTGGTACCCTTCCCCAGATCTGTGCCTCGACACAATCCTGTCTCTGAGCTCTACGGACAATTCCTTCGACCTCATGGCTTGGTTTTTGCTCTGACATGCACTGTCAACTGTGGGATCTTATATAGACAGGTGTGTGCCTTTCCAAATCATGTCCAATCAATTGAACTTACCACAGGTGGAATCCAGTCAAGTTGTAGAAACATCTCAAGGATGATCAATGGAAACAAGATGCACCTGAGCTCAATTTCGAGTCTCATAGCAAAGGGTCTGAATACTTATGTAAATACGTATTTGTATTTGTATTTTTGTATATACATTTGCAAAAATGTATAAAAACCTGTTTTCGCTTTGTCATTATGGGGTATTGTGTGTAGAATTAGGAAAATAATTTATTTAATCAATTTTAGAATAAGGCTGTAACGTAACAAAATGTGGAAAAAGGGAAGGGGTCTGAATACTTTCCGAATGCACTGTATGCCTTTGACAGAATACAGTTGAAGTCGGAAGTTTATATACACTTAGGTTGGAGTCATTAAAACTTGTTTTTCAACCACTCCACAAATTTCTTGTTAACAAACTATAGTTTTGGCAAGTCGGTTAGGACATCTACTTTGTGCATGACACAAGTAATTTTTCCAACAACTGTTTACAGACAGATTATTTCACTTATAATTCAAGGTATCACAATTCCAGTGGGTCAGAAGTTTACATACACTAAGTTGACTGTGCCTTTAAACAGCTTGGAAAATTCCAGAAAATTATGTAATGGCTTTAGAAGCTTCTGATAGGCTAATTGACATCATTTGAGTCAATTGGAGGTGTACCTGTGGATGTATTTCAAGGTCTACCTTCAAACTCAGTCCCTCTTTGATTGACATCATGGGAAAATCAAAAGAAATCAGCCAAGACCTCGGAAAAAAATGGTAGACCTCTACAAGTCTGGTTCATCCTTGGGAGAAATGTCCAAATGCCTGAAGGTACCACGTTCATCTGTACAAACAATAGTACGCAAGTATATACACCATGGGACCACGCAGCCATCATACCGCTCAGGAAGGAGACGCGTTCTGTTTCCTAGAGATGAACGTACTTTAGTGCGAAAAGTGCAAATCAATCCCAGAACAACAGCAAAAGGACCTTGTGAAGATGCTGGAGGAAACAGGTACAAAAGTATCTATATCCACAGTAAAACGAGTCCTATATCGACATAACCTGAAAGGCCACTCAGCAAGGAAGAAGCCACTGCTCCAAAACCGCCATAAAAAAGCCAGACTACGGTTTGCAACAGCACATGGGGACAAAGATCGTACTTTTTGGAGAAATGTCCTCTGGTCGGATGAAACAAAAATAGAACTGTTTGGCCATAATTACCATCGTTATGTTTGGAGGAAAAAGGGGGTTGCTTGCAAGCCATAGAACACCATCCCAACTGTGATGCACGGTGGTGGCAGCATCATGCTGTGGGGGTGCTTTGCTGCAGGAGGGACTGGTACACTTCACAAAATAGAATCATGAGGAAGGAAAATTATGTGGAAATATTGAAGCAACATCTCAAGACATCAGTCAGGAAGTTAAAGCTTGGTCGCAAATGGGTCTTCCATTTACATTTACATTTAAGTCATTTAGCAGACGCTCTTATCCAGAGCGACTTACAGTTAGTGAGTGCATACATTTTTCATACTGGCCCCCCGGGGAAACGAACCCACAACCCTGGCGTTGCAAGCACCATGCTCTACCAACTGAGCTACAGGGGACCTCTAGCCAGACAAACCTAGCTTATAAAGTAAAGTCTTATGGCTTTAGATTCTCCTTAAGTAGGTACATAAAAGTGTTCTAACAATAATATTAAATTGCCCTTAAGTACAATAAGTAGCTTAAACCTTATCAGCAAATTAAGCTAATGCTAGCACATACAACAAAGGCCACATATTCCTTTAATCAAAGCATTAATTGGCACCTCTGACTCATTGTTTTTCATAGCAGTCCTGGGTTATATTAATTAGGGCGCACAACAGAACACATTTTTAAAGCGCTTTGAAACAGAAAACGAAAATGAGCGTTCTTCCAAATGGACAATGACCCCAAGCATACTTCCAAAGTTGTAGCAACATGGCTTAAGGACAACAAAGTCAAGGTATTGGAGTGGCCATCACAAAGCCCTGACCTGAATCCTATAGAAAATGTGTGGGCAGAACTGAAAAAACGTGTGCGAGCAAGGAGCCCTACAAACCTGACTCAGTTACACCAGCTCTGTCAGGAGGAATGGGCCAAAATTCACCCAACTTATTGTGGGAAGCTTGTGCAAGGCTACCGGAAACGTTTGACCCAAGTTAAACAATTTAAAGGCAATGCTACCAAATACTAATTGAGTATATGTAAACCTCTGACCCACTGGGAATGTGATGAAAGAAATAAAAGTTGAAATAAATCATTCTCTCTACTATTATTCGGACATTTCACATTCTTAAAATAAAGTAGTGATCCTAACTGACCTAAGACAGGGAATTCTTACTAGGATTAAATGTCAGGAATTGTGAAAAACTGAGTTGAAATGTATTTGGCCAAGGTGTATGTACACTTCCGACTTCAACTGTATATACAGTATTACCTTTCTCTCTCCCTCTCTCTCTCTCTCTCCTCTCCCAGGGTTCGTTCTCCCCCGGCGGCTACGGCCTGTCTAAGTGTTTCCTCCCAGAGGAGACCACAGTGATAGCCCTCTACTGTTCTACCGGAGCCAGTCTCCTCCTCCTCCCTCTGGTCCACTGCCTGTGGATGAGAGGTCTCCTGCGGTGCCTCGACTTCTGTCCCATCAGCAAACACAAGTCTCTCAGACCGTCTCAGGTAGAGGTTGTCCCTGACTGCTGAATGATACAGGGTCAGATACTGTATGCTGTCATCCCTCTAATGCAGAGGTGGCTAAGCTGTCATCCCTCTAATGCAGAGGTGGCTACGCTGTCATCCCTCTAATGCAGAGGTGGCTACGCTGTCATCCCTCTAATGCAGTGAGGTGGCTACGCTGTCATCGCTCTAATGCAGTGAGGTGGCTACGCTGTCATCCCTCTAATGCAGTGAGGTGGCTACGCTGTCATCCCTCTAATGCAGCGAGGTGGCTACGCTGTCATCCCTCTAATGCAGTGAGGTGGCTACGCTGTCATCCCTCTAATGCAGAGGTGGCTACGCTGTCATCCCTCTAATGCAGCGAGGTGGCTACGCTGTCATCCCTCTAATGCAGTGAGGTGGCTACGCTGTCATCCCTCTAATGCAGAGGTGGCTACGCTGTCATCCCTCTAATGCAGAGGTGGCTACGCTGTCATCGCTCTAATGCAGAGGTGGCTACGCTGTCATCCCTCTAATGCAGAGGTGGCTAAGCTGTCATCCCTCTAATGCAGTGAGGTGGCTACGCTGTCATTGCTCTAATGCACAGGTGGCTACGCTGTCATCCCTCTAATGCAGAGGTGGCTACGCTGTCATCCCTCTAATGCAGTGAGGTGGCTACGCTGTCATCCCTCTAATGCAGAGGTGGCTACGCTGTCATCCCTCTAATGCAGAGGTGGCTACGCTGTCATCCCTCTAATGCAGTGGTGGCTACGCTGTCATTGCTCTAATGCACAGGTGGCTACGCTGTCATTGCTCTAATGCACAGGTGGCTACGCTGTCATCCCTCTAATGCAGAGGTGGCTACGCTGTCATCCCTCTAATGCAGTGAGGTGGCTACGCTGTCATCCCTCTAATGCAGAGGTGGCTACGTGGCTATGCTGTCATCCCTCTAATGCAGCGAGGTGGCTACGCTGTCATCCCTCTAATGCAGAGGTGTCTACGCTGTCATCCCTCTAATGCAGAGGTGGCTACGCTGTCATCCCTCTAATGCAGAGGTGGCTACGCTGTCATCCCTCTAATGCAGAGGTGGCTATGCTGTCATCCCTCTAATGCAGAGGTGGCTATGCTGTCATCCCTCTAATGCAGCGAGGTGGCTACGCTGTCATCCCTCTAATGCAGAGGTGGCTACGCTGTCATCCCTCTAATGCAGAGGTGGCTACGCTGTCATCCCTCTAATGCAGAGGTGGCTATGCTGTCATCCCTCTAATGCAGCGAGGTGGCTATGCTGTCATCGCTCTAATGCAGAGGTGGCTATGCTGTCATCCCTCTAATGCAGAGGTGGCTACGCTGTCATCCCTCTAATGCAGAGGTGGCTACGCTGTCATCCCTCTAATGCAGAGGTGGCTACGCTGTCATCCCTCTAATGCAGAGGTGGCTACGCTGTCATCCCTCTAATGCAGCGAGGTGGCTATGCTGTCATCGCTCTAATGCAGAGGTGGCTACGCTGTCATCGCTCTAATGCAGAGGTGGCTATGCTGTCATCCCTCTAATGCAGAGGTGTCAATGCTGTCATCCCTCTAATGAAGAGGTGTCAATGCTGTCATCCCTCTAATGAAGAGGTGACCAACACTCCTACTGGAGAGCTACTGGTACCTGCTTCACCCTATAGAACCGAACCGTACTCCGCTGGCTCAGATATTTTCTTTGGTCCAATTGTCCTTTCCAGTACGGTTCCAGCAACTATGATGGTTGCATTAGCAGGCTAGCCCAGTACAGCTCTGCTCGGGTTAGTAGAGTTCTCCAGGACCAGTGTTGACCAACCCTGCCTTAGTAGTACCCTAACAATTAGTACTGGGGATGCAGTAATCTGACTCTGGTTCTGTAGTTAAGTCCAGCTTCTACCTGGAGAGCACCTGTGTGTTGGAATCACGTTGGCTCTATTCATGGCATTTCTATCTACACATATGGTGGCCCCTGAAAGTATTAAGGTTCACAGTCTCCCATCTCCCTCTGGGCCTGTATTCATGAAGCATCTCAGAGCAGGAGCGCCGATCTAGGATCAGGTCTATTCCTGTCCATGGAATCTCATTCAATGTGATCTTAAAGGCAAAACTGATCCTAGATCAGAGGCTTTTTAAATACAGGCTCTGACCTCCACTGTCTGTATCTACAGTACAGAAGTCCAATAGAAGATATGCATGTCTTCAACCAGCATTTGATGTCTAAAGACGCACACAGATCCTATGGCCCTACAGTGTCAATGTGCTTATTTTAAAGACTTTTGTCTCGCAGCTGTTCTTTCTGTGCCAAATGTATGTAAATTCCTGATGTAAATGATAATAAAGCAGATTATGTCAACAGTATAGAGTTCAGGGTGAATTTGTTGCGACTAGATCAAATGCGGCAGAACCATATTCATCTAGTGGTGGAAACACTTTTCTATTACAGTGGTTTGATACCAGTTAACCAGGAACTAACTAGGCACGAACTGTCACTGAGGTTTCAATAGTTATCGACTGCTATTATTACCACCGGAATGACACAGTGACTCCGTAAAGAAAGTGCAACATGAGCAGTTTGTTGTTAAAAAAAAAGAAGAAGAAGGTGGAAAGTGGCCTGGGATCCATAGCAACCTATTTAAAGAAACTGTCACCGTCTATACATCACACTGCATATGAAGTGACTTGGCCTAAAAGACCTACAAGTAAAACATAGATGGGCTTAAAGGGGCTGCTTCAAACATAGACCGCGCTATACCTCCAGAGAACGCTATACCTCCAGACCACGCTATACCTCCAGACCACGCTATACCTCCAGACCACGCTATACCTCCAGACCACGCTATACCTCCAGACCACGCTATACCTCCAGACCACGCTATACCTCCAGACCACGCTATACTTCCAGAGAACTACAACTCACAACAAGAACTACAACTCACAACAGGGCCTATAAGGGCTCTGGTCTAAAGTAGTGCACTATATAGGGAATAGGGTTCCATTCTCTGGTCTAAAGTAGTGCACTATATAGGGAATAGGGTGCCATCCTCTGGTCTAAAGTAGTGCACTATATATGGAATAGGGTGCCATTCTCTGGTCTAAAGTAGTGCACTATATATGGAATAGGGTGCCATTCTCTGGTCTAAAGTAGTGCACTATATAGGGAATAGGGTGCCATTCTCTGGTCTAAAGTAGTGCACTATATAGGGAATAGGGTGCCATTCTCTGGTCTAAAGTAGTGCACTATATAGGGAATAGGGTGCCATTCTCTGGTCTAAAGTAGTGCACTATATAGGGAATAGGGTGCCATTCTCTGGTCTAAAGTAGTGTACTATATAGGGAATAGGGTGCCATTCTCTGGTCTAAAGTAGTGCACTATATAGGGAATAGGGTGCCATTCTCTGGTCTAAAGTAGTGCACTATATAGGGAATAGGGTGCCATTCTCTGGTCTAAAGTAGTGCACTATATAGGGAATAGGGTGCCATTCTCTGGTCTAAAGTAGTGCACTATATAGGGAATAGGGTACCATTCTCTGGTCTAAAGTAGTGCACTATATAAGGAATAGGGTGCCATTCTCTGGTCTAAAGTAGTGCACTATATAGGGAATAGGGTGCCATTCTCTGGTCTAAAGTAGTGCACTATATAGGGAATAGGGTGCCATTCTCTGGTCTAAAGTAGTGCACTATATAGGGAATAGGGTGCCATTCTCTGGTCTAAAGTAGTGCACTATGTAGAGAATAGGGTGCCATTCTCTGGTCTAAAGTAGTGCACTATATAGGGAATAGGGTGCCATTCTCTGGTCTAAAGTAGTGCACTATATAGGGAATAGGGTGCCATTCTCTGGTCTAAAGTAGTGCACTATATAGGGAACAGGGTGCCATTCTCTGGTCTAAAGTAGTGCACTATATAGGGAATAGGGTGCCATTCTCTGGTCTAAAGTAGTGCACTATATAGGGAATAGGGTGCCATTCTCTGGTCTAAAGTAGTGCACTATATAGGGAATAGGGTGCCATTCTCTGGTCTAAAGTAGTGCACTATATAGGGAATAGGGTGCCATTCTCTGGTCTAAAGTAGTGCACTATATAGGGAATAGGGTGCCATTCTCTGGTCTAAAGTAGTGCACTATATAGGGAATAGGGTGCCATTCTCTGGTCTAAAGTAGTGCACTATATAGGGAATAGGGTGCCATTCTCTGGTCTAAAGTAGTGCACTATATAGGGAATAGGGTGCCATTCTCTGGTCTAAAGTAGTTGATAGAGGAATGTGTTAATGTGACTGAAGTATTACACCCTGAAAACTGTAGGAATGTAATAGAATCATAAAACTACAATCTGATAATGTGTTAAGCTTAGTTAGAAGTAAAAGGCTTATTTTCATATCTACGCTAGCAGGAAACAGGATGTGAAACTAGACACTGAAAAACATGTCCCCATCTGTCTGCATAAGATACATATTTGCCCAGCAACAAAGTATTTGAAGAAGTGTGAAATAGATCCAGGAAGAGACGACTAGGTTGTTTTTCTTCAAGCTTACAGAGACATGTGACAGTTGCCTAAACATGGGCTAGGAGCTTTCTCATTGGCCCACTCAGGGGCGTAGGGGTGGTGTAAAACAACGTTTAATAAGCCTACTGACCAATAAGGGGTCTTTGTTTAATTTATTTAAAACTAGAGATTTACACCTCTGGGAATTATTCAAAGATTTAAGAAGTGTTTGATTTCGACCATAGAGATAACAAAATTCTCATGACAGTAGTGCACTATATAGGGAATACGGTGGCATTCTCTGGTCTAAAGTAGTGCACTATATAGGGAATAGGGTGCCATTTGGGACTCAAACACTAAGTCACTACAGAGACACTGGCCATGTCTGAATACCCATACTAGCGTACTAAATAGTATGCGAAAAAATTACGTTTTGTGGTATGTGAAATTTCAAAAACAGTACTCAGATTGCGTTGACTCCCACCATTCATTCATCCATTTTGGTACAGCGCGTCAAAATATCTGATTATCAGCTGTTTACATTTTTGTTGTCATCTATAAATAAGGACAAACCACCTGGTACCGACAACCTGGATGGTAAATTGCTGAGGTTGGTAGTGGAATACATTGTTCGCCTCATCTTCAATTTCAGCCTAGAAGACGGTGTGTGCCCTCAGATATGGAGGGAGGACAGAACCCAAGAACAGCAGAGCCTTTAAATGGTTCAAATGACACCGCTGGTCCTGCTCACACTGCCCTACCCTATGCTTTGACTTCTTTCTCCCCTCTCTCTCCAGATGAAATCTTGCGACATGTGACGGCCGGCCGGCCGCCCAACAACCTGCCCGCTTGACCCTATCCCCTCCTCTCTTCTCCAGACCATTTCCGGAGACCTTCTCCCTTACCTCACCTCGCTCATCAACTCATCCTTGACCGCTGGCTATGTCCCTTCCGTCTTCAAGAGAGCGAGAGTTGCACCCCTTCTCAAAAAACCTACACTCGATCCCTCCGATGTCAACAACTACAGACCAGTATCCCTTCTTTATTTTCTCTCCAAAACTCTTGAGCGTGCCGTCTTTAGCCAACTCTCTTGCTATCTCTCTCAGAATGACCTTCTTGATCCAAACCAGTCAGGTTTCAAGACTGGTCATTCAACTGAGACTGCTCTTCTCTGTGTCACGGAGGCTCTCCGCACTGCTAAAGCTAACTCTCTCTCCTCTGCTCTCGTCCTTCTATACCTGTCTGCTGCCTTTGATACTGTGAACCATCAGATCCTCCTCTCCACCCTCTCTGAGTTGGGCATCTCCGGCGTGGCTCACTCTTGGATTGCGTCCTACCTCACAGGTCGCTCCTACCAGGTGGCGTGGCGAGAATCTGTCTCCGCATCACGTGCTCTCACCACTGGTGTCCCCCAGGCCTCAGTTCTAGGCCCTCTCCTATTCTTTCTATACACCAAGTCACTTGGCTCTGTCATATCCTCACATGGTCTCTCCTATCATTGCTACGCAGACGACACACAATGAATCTTCTCCTTTCCCCCTTCTGATAACCAGGTGGTGAATCGCATCTCTGCATGTCTGGCAGACATATCAGTATGGACGACGGATCACCACCTCAAGCTGAACCTCGGCAAGACGGAGCTGCTCTTCCTCCCGGGGAAGGACTGCCTGCTCCATGATCTCGCCATCACGGTTGACAACTCTGTTGTGTCCTCCTCCCAGAGTGCAAAGAACCTTGGCGTGACCATGGACAACACCTTGTCGTTCTCCACTAACATCAAAGCGTTGACCCGATACTGTAGGTTCATGCTCTACAACATTCGCAGAGTACGACCCTGCCTTACACAGGAAGCGGCACAGGTCCTAATCCAGGCACTTGTCATCTCCTGTCTGGATTACTGCAACTCGCTGTTGGCTGGGCTCCCTGCCTGTGCCATTAAACCCCTACAACTCATCCAGAACGCTGCAGCCCGTCTGGTGTTCAACCTTCTCAAGTTCTCTCACGTCACCCCGCTCCTCCACACACTCCACTGGCTTCCAGTTGAAGCCCGCATCTGCTACAAGACCATGGTGCTTGCCTACGGAGCTGTGAGGGGAACGGCACCTCCGTACCTTCAGGCTCTGATCAGACCCTACACCCAAACGAGGGCATTGCGTTCATCCACCTCTGGCCTGCTGGCCCCCCTACCTCTGCAGAAGCACAGTTCCCGCTCAGCCCAGTCAAAACTGTTCGCTGCTCTGGCACCCCAATGGTGGAACAAGCTCCCTCACGACGCCAGGACAGCGGAGTCACTCACCACCTTCCGGAGACATTTGAAACCCCACCTCTTTAAGGAATACCTGGGATAGGATAAAAGTAATGCTTCTACTCCCCCCTACCCCACCAAAAAAATAATATATATATATAAAATAATATATATATATATATAAAATATATATATATATATATATATATATATAAAATGATATATATATATATATAAAATGATATATATATATATATATATATATATATAAAATGATATATATATATATATATAAAATGATATATATATATATATATAAAATGATATATATATATATATATATTGTAAAGTGGTTGTCCCACTGGCTATCATAAGGTGAATGCACCAATTTGTAAGTCGCTCTGGATAAGAGCGTCCGCTAAATGACAAAAATTTAAAATGTAAATGTAAACAGCCAATCAATCAGCCTGTTACAAGTGCTTAGCAAACCTTTGGAAAAAATGGTGTTTGATCAAATACAAAGTAATTTTACAGAAAACAAATTAACAACAGACTTTCAGCATGCATATAGGAAAGGGCACTGACACGAATGACTGATGATTGGCTGAAAGAAATTGATAGTAAGAAGATTGTGGCAGCTGTTTTGTTAGACTTCAGTGCAGCTTTTGACGTCATCGATCATAACCTACTGCTGAAAAAACATAGGTGTTATGGATTTGCATCCTCTGCCTTATTATGGGATAGAGAGTTACCTATCTAATAGAACACAGAGGGTTTTCGTTAATGGAAGCCTCGCTCATGCAAATTCAGTTGAGTGTGGTGTACCGCAGGGCAGCCGGCTAGGGCCATTATTGTTTTCTGTTTTTACTAATGACCGTCCACTGACCTTGAATAAAGCCTGTGTGTCTATGTACGCTGATGACTCAACCGTACACACGTCGGCTGCAACAGTAAAATAAATAACTGAGACACTTAACATATAGCTCCATACAGTTTTAGAATGGGAAACTAGCAATAGGCTGGTGCTAAATATCTCAAAAACGAAAAGCATCATTTTTGGGCCAAATCACTCGCTCAATGCTAAACCTAATTTAGATATATTATTGAATAATGTGGCGATTGAGCAAATTTAGGAGACTAAACTGCTGTGTGTAACCCTAGATAGCAAGCTTTCATGGTCAAAACATATAGACTCAATGGTTGCTAAAATGGGAAGAGGTCTGTCCATGATAGGGCGTTGCTCTGCCTTCTTGACATCTCAGTCGACCAGACAGGTCCTACAGGCCCTAGTTTTGTCGCACCTGGACTACTGCCCAGCTGTGTGGTCATGTGCGGCAAAGAAGGACATAGGTCAATTGCAATTGGTCCAGAACAAAGCAGCACGTATGGCACTACACAGAGGGCAAGTGTAACATGCATGTCAATCTCTCCTGGCTCAAAGTTGAGGAGAGATTGACTGCGTCACTATTGGTCATTGTGCGAGGTGTTGGTTCCCGAACTGTCTGTTCAAGCAGTTGGGACACAGTTTGAACACTCATCGGTACAACACAAGACATGCCACCAGAGGTCTCTTCACAGTCCCCAGATCCAGAACAGAGGCTGTGAAACGCACAGTATTAAATACACCCATGACTACATGGAACTCTGCCACCCCAGGTATCTCAAGCTAGCAATTAAAACAGATTAAAAAAAACAGATAAGAGAGCACCTGACTGCACAATGGGGACTGTGAAGAGACACCGCCATTTTATATACAGTATCTTGTATTGTAATTTGCACTGTACTTTGTATTAGATGTAGATATTGTGTGTATGTACTGAAAAGTAGGCTGTGTGTGACGTTTTAAATTGATGTATTTCAGTCCCTTGATTAATAATGTTCTGTACTATGTATTATGTCATGTTTCATGTGAAAAGTAGCTGATGCTTTGGCAGCGGTTAATGGGGATCCTAATACAGTGCATTTGGAAAGTATTCAGACCCTTGACTTTTTCCACATTTTGTTACGTTACAGCCTTATTATAAAATTGATTAAATTGTTTTTTCCCTCAATCTACACACAATACCCCATAATGACAAAGCACAAGCAGTTTTTTTTTTTATTGTTGCAAATTTATTAAATATAAAAAACTGATATCACATTTACATAGATATTCAGACCCTTTACTGAGTACTTTGTTGAAGCACCTTCGGCAGCGATTGCAGCCTCGAGTCTTCTTGAGTATGACACTACAAGCTTGGCACACCTGTATTTGGGGAGTTTCTCCCATGCTTCTCTGCAGATCCTCTCCAGCCCTGTCAGGTTGGATGCACAGCTATTTTCAGGTCTTTCCAGAGATGTTTGATCGGGTTCAAATCCGGGCTCTGGCTGGGCCACTCAAGGACATTCAGAGACTTGTCTCGAAGCCACTCCTGCGTTGTCTTGGCTGTGTGCTTAGGGTTGTTGTCCTGTTGGAAGGTGAACCTTGGCCCCAGTCTGAGGTCCTGAACGCTCTGGACAGGTTTTCATCAAGTATCTCTCTGTACTTTGCTCCGTTCATCTTTCCCTCAATCCCTGCTGCTGAAAAACATCCCCACAGCATGATGCTGCCACCACCATGCTTCACCGTAGGGATAGCGCCAGGTTTCCTCCAGACGTGACGCTTGGCATTCAGGCCAAATAGTTAAATCTTGGTTTCATCAGACCAGAGAATCTTGTTTCTTATGGTCTGAGAGTCCTTTAAGTGCCTTTTGGCAAACTCCAAGCGGGCTGTCATGTGCTTTTTACTGAGGAGTGGCTTCCGTCTGGCCACTCTACCACAAAGGCCTGATTAGTGGAGTGCTGCAGAGATGGTTGTCCTTCTGGAAGGTTCATTTTAGAATAAGGCTGTAACGTAACAAAATTTGGAAAAAGTCAAGGGGTCTGAATACTCTACATACACAGTACAAGTCAAAAGTTTGGACACTTTATTTGTACTATTTTCTACATTGTAGAATAATAGTGAAGACATCAAAAAATATGAAATAACACATATGGAATCATGTAGTAACCAAAAAAGTGTTAAACAAATCAAAATAGATTTTATATTTGAGATTCTTCAAAGTAGCCACCCTTTGCCTTGATGACAGCTTTGCACACTCTTGGCATTTTCTCAACCAGCTTCACCTGGAATGCTTTTCCAACAGTCTTGAAGGAGTTCCCGCACTTGCTGGCTGCTTTCCTTCACTCTGCGGTCCGACTCATCCCAAACCATCTCAATTGGGTTGAGGTCGGGTGATGCAGCACTCTATCACTCTCCTTCTTGGTCAAATAGCCCTTACACAGCCTGGAGGTGTGTTTTGGGTCATTATCCTGTTGGAAAAACAAATGATAGTCTCACTAAGCCCAAACCAGATGTGATGGCATATCGCTGCAGAATGCTGTGGTAGCCATGCTGGTTAAGTGTGCCTTGAATTCTAAATAAATCACTGACAGTGTCACCAGCAAAGCACCCCCACACCATCACACCTCCTCCTCTATGCTTCACAGTGGGAACCACACATGCAGAGATCATCCGTTCACCTACTCTGCGTCTCACAAAGACACGGCGGTTGGAACCAAAAATCTCAAATTTGGACTCATCAGACCAAAGGACAGATTTCCACCGGTCTAATGTCCATTGCTCGTGTTTCTTGGCCCAAGCAAGTCTTCTTCTTATTGGTGTCCTTTAGTAGTGGTTTCATTGCAGCAATTCGACCATGAAGGCTTGATTCACACAGTCTCCTCTGAACAGTTGATGTTGAGATGTGTCTGTTACTTGAACTCTGTGAAGCATTTATTTGGGCTGCAATTTCTCAGGCTGAGGGGTCCTGAGGACAGAGTTTGGGAAACGCTGCTATAGACACACTAGAGACACTATAGAGACACTATATACACTATAGAGACTAGACACACTATAGAGACACTATAGAGACTAGATTCACTATAGAGACACTATAGAGACTAGATTCACTATAGAGACACTATAGAGACTAGATTCACTATAGAGACTAGAGACACTATAGAGACACTATAGAGACACTATAGAGACTAGACACACTATAGAGACACTATAGAGACTAGACACACTATACACTATAGAGACACTATAGAGACTAGACACACTATAGAGACACTATAGAGACTAGACACACTATAGAGACACTATAGAGACTAGACACACTATAGAGACACTATAGAGACACTATAGAGACTAGACACACTATAGAGACACTATAGAGACTAGACACACTATAGACTAGACACACTATAGAGACTAGACACACTATAGAGTCACTATAGAGACTAGACACACTATAGAGACACTAGAGACTAGACACACTATAGATACACTATAGAGACTAGACACACTATAGAGACTAGACACACTATAGACTAGACACACTATAGAGACTAGACACACTATAGAGACACTATAGAGACTAGACACACTATAGAGACTAGACACACTATAGAGACACACTATAGAGACTAGACACACTATAGAGACACTATAGATACACTATAGAGACTAGACACACTATAGAGACTAGACACACTATAGAGACTAGACACACTATAGAGACTAGACACACTATAGAGACTATAGAGACTGGACACTATAGAGACACTATAGAGACTAGACACACTATAGACTAGACACACTATAGAGACTATATAGACTAGACACTATAGAGACTATAGAGACACTATAGAGACTAGACACACTATAGAGACTATAGAGACTAGACACACTATAGAGACACTATAGAGACTAGACACACTATAGAGACTAGACACACTATAGAGACTAGACACACTATAGAGACACTATAGAGCCTAGACACACTATAGAGACACTATAGAGACTAGACACACTATAGAGACTAGACACACTATAGAGACACTATAGAGACTAGACACACTATAGAGACACTATAGAGACTAGACACACTATAGAGACACTATAGAGACTAGACACACTATAGAGACACTATAGAGACTAGACACACTATAGAGACACTATAGAGACTAGACACACTATAGAGACACTATAGAGACTAGACACACTATAGAGACACTATAGAGACACTATAGAGACTAGATTCACTATAGAGACACTATAGAGACTAGATTCACTATAGAGACACTATAGAGACTAGACACACTATAGAGACACTATAGAGACTAGACACACTATAGAGACACTATAGAGACTAGACACACTATAGAGACTAGACACACTATAGACACACGATACACTATAGAGACACTATAGAGACTAGACACACTATAGAGACACTATAGAGACTAGACACACTATAGAGACACTATAGAGACACTATAGAGACTAGACACACTATAGAGACACTATAGAGACTAGACACACTATAGACTAGACACACTATAGAGACTAGACACACTATAGAGACACTATAGAGACTAGACACACTATAGAGACACTATAGAGACTAGACACACTATAGAGACACTATAGAGACTAGACACACTATAGAGACTAGACACACTATAGACACTATAGAGACTAGACACACTATAGAGACACTATAGACTAGACACACTATAGAGACTAGACACACTATAGAGACTAGACACACTATAGAGACTAGACACACTATAGAGACTAGACACACTATAGAGACTAGACACACTATAGAGACTAGACACACTATAGAGACTAGACAAACTATAGAGACTATAGAGACTAGACACTATAGAGACACTATAGAGACTAGACACACTATAGAGACTAGACACACTATAGAGAACTATAGAGACTAGACACTATAGAGCACTATAGAGACACTATAGAGACTAGACACACTATAGAGACTATAGAGACTAGACACACTATAGAGACACTATAGAGACTAGACACACTATAGAGACTAGACACACTATAGAGACTAGACACACTATAGAGACACTATAGAGACTAGACACACTATAGAGACACTATAGAGACTAGACACACTATAGAGACTAGACACACTATAGAGACACTATAGAGACTAGACACACTATAGAGACACTATAGAGACTAGATTCACTATAGAGACACTATAGAGACTAGATTCACTATAGAGACACTATAGAGACTAGACACACTATAGAGACACTATAGAGACTAGACACACTATAGAGACAC
The DNA here is from genome assembly GCF_020615455.1 of Coregonus clupeaformis. Classification (NCBI taxonomy): domain Eukaryota; kingdom Metazoa; phylum Chordata; class Actinopteri; order Salmoniformes; family Salmonidae; genus Coregonus; species Coregonus clupeaformis. The sequence continues at coordinate 160,180 of NW_025534664.1, forward strand.
TATAGAGACTAGACACACTATAGAGACTAGACACACTATAGACACACTATACACTATAGAGACACTATAGAGACTAGACACACTATAGAGACACTATAGAGACTAGACACACTATAGAGACACTATAGAGACACTATAGAGACTAGACACACTATAGAGACACTATAGAGACTAGACACACTATAGAGACACTATAGAGACTAGACACACTATAGAGACACTATAGAGACTAGACACACTATAGAGACACTATAGAGACACTATAGAGACTAGAGACACTATAGAGACTAGACACACTATAGAGACTAGACACACTATAGAGACACTATAGAGACTAGACACACTATAGAGACACTATAGAGACTAGACACACTATAGAGACACTATAGAGACTAGACACACTATAGAGACACTATAGAAACTAGACACACTATAGAGACTAGACACACTATAGAGACTAGACACACTATAGAGACTAGACACACTATAGAGACACTATAGACTAGACACACTATAGAGACACTATAGAGACTAGACAGACTATAGAGACACTATAGAGACTAGACACACTATAGAGACAGTATAGAGACTAGACACACTATAGAGACACTATAGAGACTAGACACACTATAGAGACACTATAGAGACACACTATAGATACACTATAGAGACTAGACACACTATAGAGACACTATAGAGACTAGACACACTATAGAGACTAGACACACTATAGAGACACTATAGAGACTAGACACACTATAGAGACACTATAGAGACTAGACACACTATAGAGACACTATAGAGACTAGACACACTATAGAGACACTATAGAGACTAGACACACTATAGAGACTAGACACACTATAGACTAGACACACTATAGAGACTAGACACACTATAGAGACTATAGAGACTAGACACACTATAGAGACACTATAGAGACACTATAGAGACTAGAGACACTAAAGAGACTAGACACTATAGAGACTAGACACACTATAGACACACTATAGAGACTAGACACACTATAGAGACACTATAGAGACTAGACACACTATAGAGACTAGACACACTATAGAGACTAGACACACTATAGAGACACTATAGAGACTAGACACACTATAGAGACACTATAGAGACTAGACACACTATAGAGACACTATAGAGACTAGACACACTATAGACACACTATAGAGACACACTATAGAGACTAGACACACTATAGAGACACTATAGAGACTAGACACACTATAGAGACACTATAGAGACTAGACACACTATAGAGACACTATAGAGACTAGACACACTATAGAGACACTATAGAGACACACTATAGAGACACTATAGAGACTAGACACACTATAGAGACACTATAGAGACACTATAGAGACTAGACACACTATAGAGACACTATAGAGACTAGACACACTATAGAGACACTATAGAGACTAGACACACTATAGAGACTATAGAGACTAGACACACTATAGAGACACTATAGAGACTAGACACACTATAGACTAGACACACTATAGAGACACTATAGAGACTAGACACACTATAGAGACACTATAGAGACACACTATAGAGACTAGACACACTATAGAGACACTATAGAGACTAGACACACTATAGAGACACTATAGAGACTAGACACACTATAGAGACACTATAGAGACTAGACACACTATAGAGACACTATAGAGACTAGACACACTATAGAGACACTATAGAGACACTATAGAGACTAGACACACTATAGAGACACTATAGAGACTAGACACACTATAGAGACACTATAGAGACTAGACACACTATAGAGACACTATAGACTAGACACACTATAGAGACTAGACACACTATAGAGACTATAGAGACTAGACACACTATAGAGACACTATAGAGACACTATAGAGACTAGAGACACTAAAGAGACTAGACACACTATAGAGACTAGACACACTATAGAGACACTATAGAGACTAGACACACTATAGAGACACTATAGAGACACTATAGAGACTAGAGACACTATAGAGACACTATAGAGACTAGACACACTATAGAGACACTATAGAGACTAGACACACTATAGAGACACTATAGAGACTAGACACACTATAGAGACACTATAGAGACTAGAGACACTATAGAGACACTATAGAGACTAGACACACTATAGAGACTAGACACACTATAGAGACACTATAGAGACTAGACACACTATAGAGACACTATAGAGACTAGACACACTATAGAGACACTATAGAGACTAGACACACTATAGAGACACTATAGAGACTAGACACACTATAGAGACACACTATATAGACACTATAGAGACACTATAGAGACTAGACACACTATAGAGACACTATAGAGACTAGACACACTATAGAGACTAGAAACACTATAGAGACACTATAGAGACACTATAGAGACACTATAGAGACACTATAGAGACTAGACACACTATAGAGACACTATAGAGACTAGACACACTATAGAGACTAGACACACTATAGAGACACTATAGAGACTAGACACACTATAGAGACACTATAGAGACTAGACACACTATAGACACACTATAGAGACTAGACACACTATAGAGACACTATAGAGACTAGACACACTATAGAGACACTATAGAGACTAGACACACTATAGAGACTAGACACACTATAGAGACACTATAGAGACTAGACACACTATAGACACACTATAGAGACTAGACACACTATAGAGACACTATAGAGACTAGACACACTATAGAGACACTATAGAGACTAGACACACTATAGAGACTAGACACACTATAGAGACACTATAGAGACTAGACACACTATAGAGACACTATAGAGACACACTATAGAGACACTATAGAGACTAGACACTATAGAGACACTATAGAGACACTATAGAGACACTATAGAGACTAGATACACTATAGAGACACTATAGAGACTAGACACACTATAGAGACACTAGAGACACTATAGAGACTAGACACACTATAGAGACTAGACACACTATAGAGACACTATAGAGACTAGACACACTATAGAGACACTATAGAGAGACACACTATAGAGACACTATAGAGACTAGACACACTATAGAGACACTATAGAGACTAGACACACTATAGAGACACTATAGAGACTAGACACACTATAGAGACACTATAGAGACTAGACACACTATAGACACACTATAGACTAGACACACTATAGAGACTAGACACACTATAGAGACACTATAGAGACTAGAGACACTATAGAGACTAGACACACTATAGAGACTATAGAGACTAGACACACTATAGAGACACTATAGAGACACTATAGAGACTAGAGACACTATAGAGACACTATAGAGACACTATAGAGACTAGAGACACTATAGAGACTAGACACACTATAGAGACTATAGAGACTAGACACACTATAGAGACACTATAGAGACACTATAGAGACACTATAGAGACTAGACACACTATAGAGACACTATAGAGACTAGACACACTATAGAGACACTATAGAGACTAGACACACTATAGAGACACTATAGAGACACTATAGAGACTAGACACACTATAGAGACACTATAGAGACTAGACACACTATAGAGACACTATAGAGACTAGACACACTATAGAGACACTATAGAGACTAGACACACTATAGAGACACTATAGAGACACTATAGAGACTAGACACACTATAGAGACACTATAGAGACTAGACACACTATAGAGACACTATAGAGACTAGACACACTATAGAGACACTATAGAGACTAGACACACTTGAGACACTATAGAGACTAGACACACTATAGAGACTTACACACTATAGAGACACTATAGAGACACACTATATATACACTATAGAGACACTATAGAGACTAGACACACTATAGAGACACTAGAGACTAGACACACTATAGAGACACTATAGAGACTAGACACACTATAGAGACACTAGAGACTAGACACACTATAGAGACACTATAGAGACACTATAGAGACTAGAGACACTATAGAGACTAGACACACTATAGAGACTAGACACACTATAGAGACACTATAGAGACTAGACACACTATAGAGACACTATAGAGACTAGACACACTATAGAGACACTATAGAGACTAGACACACTATAGAGACACTATAGAAACTAGACACACTATAGAGACTAGACACACTATAGAGACTAGACACACTATAGAGACACTATAGACTAGACACACTATAGAGACACTATAGAGACTAGACACACTATAGAGACACTATAGAGACTAGACACACTATAGAGACACTATAGAGACTAGACACACTATAGAGACACTATAGAGACTAGACACACTATAGAGACACTATAGAGACACACTATAGAGACACTATAGAGACTAGACACACTATAGAGACTATAGAGACTAGACACACTATAGAGACTAGACACACTATAGAGACACTATAGAGACTAGACACACTATAGAGACACTATAGAGACTAGACACACTATAGACACACTATAGAGACTAGACACACTATAGAGACACTATAGAGACTAGACACACTATAGAGACTAGACACACTATAGAGACTATAGAGACTAGACACACTATAGAGACACTATAGAGACTAGAGACACTATAGAGACACTATAGAGACACTATAGAGACTAGAGACACTATAGAGACTAGACACACTATAGAGACTAGACACACTATAGAGACACTATAGAGACTAGACACACTATAGAGACACTAAGAGACTAGAGACACTATAGAGACTAGACACACTATAGAGACTAGACACACTATAGAGACTAGACACACTATAGAGACACTATAGAGACTAGACACACTATAGAGAGACACTATAGAGACTAGACACACTATAGAGACACTATAGAGACTAGACACACTATAGACACACTATAGAGAACACTATAGAGACTAGACACACTTAGAACACTATAGAGACTAGACACACTATAGAGACACTATAGAGACTAGACACACTATAGAGACACTATAGAGACTAGACACACTATAGAGACACTAGAGAACACTAAGAGACACTATAGAGACTAGACACACTATAGAGACACTATAGAGACACTATAGAGACTAGACACACTATAGAGACACTATAGAGACTAGACACACTATAGAGACACTATAGAGACTAGACACACTATAGAGACTATAGAGACTAGACACACTATAGAGACACTGTAGAGACTAGACACACTATAGAGACACTATAGACTAGACACAATATAGAGACACTATAGAGACACTATAGAGACTAGACACACTATAGAGACACTATAGAGACTAGACACACTATAGAGACACTATAGAGACTAGACACACTATAGAGACACTATAGAGACTAGACACACTATAGAGACACTATAGAGACTAGACACACTATAGAGACACTATAGAGACTAGACACACTATAGAGACACTATAGAGACTAGACACACTATAGAGACACTATAGAGACTAGACACACTATAGAGACACTATAGAGACTAGACACACTATAGAGACACTATGAGACTAGACACACTATAGAACACTATAGAGACACTATAGAGACTAGACACACTATAGAGACACTATAGAGACACTATAGAGACTAGACACACTATAGAGAAGCACACTATAGAGACTAGACACACTATAGAGACACTATAGAGACTAGACACACCATAGAGACACTATAGAGACACTATAGAGACTAGACACACTATAGAGACACTAGAGACTAGACACACTATAGAGACACTATAGAGACTAGACACACTATAGAGACACTAGAGACTAGACACACTATAGAGACTAGACACTATAGAGACACTATAGAGACTAGACACACTATAGAGACACTATAGAGACTATACACACTATAGAGACACTATAGAGACTAGACACACTATAGAGACACTATAGAGACTAGACACACTATAGAGACACTATAGAGACTAGACACACTATAGAGACTAGACACACTATAGAGACACTATAGAGACTAGACACACTATAGAGACACTATAGAGACTAGACACACTATAGAGACACTATAGAGACTAGACACACTATAGAGACACTATAGAGACTAGATCCTGGGGACACTATAGAGACTAGACACACTATAGAGACACTATAGAGACTAGACACACTATAGAGACACTATAGAGACTAGACACTATAGAGACTAGACACACTATAGAGACACTATAGAGACTAGACACACTATAGAGAAGACACACTATAGAGCACTATAGAGACTAGACACACTATAGAGACTAGACACACTATAGAGACACTATAGAGACTGACACACTATAGAGACACTATAGAGACTAGACACACTATAGAGACACTATAGAGACTAGACACACTATAGAGACACTATAGAGACTAGACACACTATAGAGGAACACTATAGAGAGACACACTATAGAGACTAGACACACTATAGAGACTAGACACACTATAGAGACACTATAGAGACTAGAACACTATAGAGACACTATATAGAGACTAGACACACTATAGAGAACTATAGAGACTAGACACACTATAGAGACACTATAGAGACTGACAACTATAGAGACACTAGACACACTATAGAGACACTATAGAGACTAGACACACTATAGAGACACTATAGAGACTAGACACTATAGAGACACTATAGAGACTAGACACACTATAGAGACTAGAACACTATAGAGACACTATAGAGACTAGACACACTATAGAGACACTATAGAGACTAGAACACTATAGAGACACTATAGAGACTAGACACACTATAACACTATAGACTAGACACACTATAGAGTAGACACACTATAGAGACAACACTAAACTATAGAGACTAGACACACTATAGAACACTATAGAGACTAGAGACACTATAGAACACTATAAGAGACTAGACACACTATAGAGACACTATAGAGACTAGAATAGAGACACTATAGAGACACTATAGAGACTAGACACACTATGAGACTAGGACACTATAGAGACTATAGAGATAGACACACTATAGAGAAGACTAGACACACTATAGAGACACCAGGTGATTAATAAAGAAATAATAAGACTAGGACAAAAACACTATAGAGACTAGACACACTATAGAACACTATAGAGACTAGACACACTATAGAGACACTATAGAGACAACTATAGAGAGAACACTATAGACAGACACTATAGAGACTAGACACACTATAGAGACACTATAGAGACTAGACACACTATAGAGACACTTATAGAGACCAGGACACACTATAGAGACTAAGACACTATAGAGACTAGACACACTATAGAGCTAGACACACTATAGAGACTAGACACACTATAGAACACTATAGAGCGACACACTACTAGAGACACTATAGAGACTAGACACACTATAGAGACACTATAGAGACTAGACACACTATAGACACACTATAGAACACTATAGAGACTAGACACACCTATAGATTTTATAGAGAATATAGAAAACTATAGAGACTAGACACACTATAGAGACATATAGACTAGACACACTATAGAGAACTATAGAGACTAGAACACTATAGAGATACACACTAAGACTAGACAACACTATAGAGACTAGACAAAAGAACACTATAGAGACTAAGACACATATAGAGACACTAGAGAGACTAGACACACTATAGAGACTAGACACACTATAGAGACCACAAGGAGACTAGACACACTATAGTATAACTAACACCACTATAGAGAAGGACACACTATAGAGACACTATAGAGACTAGATTACACTATAGAGACACTATAGAGACTAGACACACTATAGAGACACTATAGAGACTAGACACACTATAGAGCACTATAGAGACTAGACACACTATAGAGATGAGACTAGAACACTATAGACACTATAGAGACTAGACACACTATAGAGACACTATTATATATTTGGTTTTAGAAATAAGAGACACTATAGAGACTAGACACACTAAGACACACTATAGAGACACTAAGTAGAGATAGACACTATAGAGACACTATAGAGAACACTCTATAGAGACAACACTATAGAGACACTATAGAGACTAGACACACTATAGAGACACTATAGAGACTAGAAATACTATAGACACTATAGAGACTAGACACACAAAAATTACTATAGAGACACTATAGACGGACACACTATAGAGACTAGAACACACTATAGATAAGACTAGACAAAATCATAGAGACAATATAGGAGACTAGACACACTATAGAGACTAGACACACTATAGAGCACTATAGAGACTAGACACACTATAGAGACACATAGAGACTAGACACACTATAGAACACTATAGAGACTAGAACACTAAGGTAGAGACACTATAGAGACTAGACACACTATAGAGACACTATAGAGACTAGAACACACTATAGATAGACACTATAGAGACTAATAGACAAGACACACTATAACACACTATAGACTAGACACATAGAGACCTAGACACAAACTATAGAGACTAGAGACTAGACACACTATAGAGATAAAACACTATAGAGACAATAGAGACACTATAGAGACCAGACTAACACTATAGAGACTAGACACAACTATAGAGACAACACTATAGAGACTAGACACACTATAGACATTAATATAGAGACACCATAGAGACTAGAGACACTTATAAGAGACTAGACACAATAGAGATATAGAACACTATAGAGACTAGACACTATAGACACTATTAGATACACTATAGAGACACTATAGAGAACCTAGACAATAGAGACACTATAGACTAGACACACTATAACACACTATAGAACTAGACACACTATAGAGACACAATAGACAGACTATATAACATATAAATTAGACACACATAGAGACTAGACCAGAATACCGACTAGACACTATAGAGACTAGACACACTATAGACTAGACAACTATAGAGACCAGACA
>NW_025534665.1:0-167328 GCF_020615455.1 Coregonus clupeaformis
GGAATAATCTTACAGAATTGTCTCCCATTTTAAGGTGTTGGAACTCTGATCCCTGCAATTTAATTGTACGCAGTACAAAACATATGATGGAATGCAAAATCGGACTAAATCATTGTTCCCCATAAGGCTTATCAGTATAAGTAATATGAGTATGAATGTTGAACCTTTATGACTTGTATGTAAGGTGTGTGTTAGCCATGTCACCTCTGTAAGCCAAGGGATTGACTTTCAATGGGACCAGAGAGGCCTAGTGCAAAGAGGAGTGTCTCTGGTTTGAGAGCATCAGTTCAGAGAGGGCCTTACAGGGTACATTAAAAAGTCGTCATGAAATGTCTGCAAAACGTTGTAAAATACAATGGCAATGAAACCATGAAATGTATTTACCGTGGTAGCACGACAGGTGGATACATCAGTGGACAAATACATTTGGTTGACCACTATTTCAACATTTATCTGAAACGCACTTGTTACCTCTCTTATTCTAGTTTAAGGTTAAGTTAACAGGTTTTAGTTTACTGTAAACGCAAAGCGGGCATACGCAGTCTAGGACATCATGTAACATTTTATGAAGGTGAAATAATTATTACAATATTCTGCATTCATGAATGCAAAAGAAACCTATATATGTTTTCTCTGTAAAGATAGTTGTCTGATTTAGACACTTGATGGTCTACTACGAGCAGTCATAACATTGATTAATAGAGTTATTACATCAATACTTTTACATTGTTTACCACAAATCAATGATCATAGAGTGTTATTATACCATATTACATCTAGCATCTTAGTTAACATCCTTTTCTATACTTACGTTCAGTGGATAGCGTTGAGAGTCCCTCGCCGATGATGAAGAGCCAGGCGGAAATGTTGATTTTCAGAGAAACAACTTTGCTTTTAAACCCTGTTGCACCTCCCTCACTACTGATTGGCCTAAAAAGAATCAGGAAATGTAGAGTTATTGGTCAAGTGCATTAAGACTACAACAATGACATTTTTAATTGGCTGAAGAAAGGGTGGACTATCTTAGCAAACATTTTCGCTAGCATGTTAGCGCAGTAACAGCCCGCAATAACATAATAGGCTACATAATAGTTATTATTTGAACCATTATTATTATCTTCATTGTTATTATTATCATCAATATTATTTTAACCCACATGTCAACAATAGTCAGTCTATTTGATTTAGCCAGTCGTTATTCGGCAACCCCCTAACACCGTACACTGCTTCACTCGGGCCATAAAATTGCAAATGTTTTGCTCAGTCACAGGTTTCATCTACATTAGACAGAACTTAAATCGGTAGAGAGAAACAAGCAAAATAGAAACACAAGCAAATACGTATCTCTCTTGTTTCATTGTATATAATCAAACAACAGATTAAACATGAAACTGGGTGGCTGCAGCTCATGTTTATTCAATCCGTAAAATTACCAAAACTGACGTCGTTATATATATATATGTAGCCCTTTCCTGGAGTTAAATTATGTTATTCATATTTTTCATAATTTCAAAATTAATAATCATACCTTTTTTTTAATGCCGAAAATCTGGTGTTTCTTTGACGAAACGGTTTTATTTCAGTATTCTGTGATGTATATAAAGTGTAATATTGGGATGCAAACTCAAAATTGAATACATTTCAACTATATCTGACATGGTACAGGTGTCTTCTTTTTTTTAAGCCGATAGCCATGTGAGTGAAGTGTGTACTTTTGTTTCAAAGTAGATTTGTTCAAGACTACCAAGAAACACTCTGTGTGACCCTGATTTAGCCCACTGCAGTAAAAGGTTAACTAGGTGTACCGATTATAGGGCTAAATCAGATTCCTAGGCCTTTGAAATAAACAACGTTTAACAAAGCATCAGATTTAAGAGCTTATAATAATGCTCTAAAAAAGCTTAATCAAAAAAGCTGACCACTGAAAGCCAAGACAAATGGACCTGGCCAATGAATCTGTGGTACTGAACCCTTGAAAAAGATAACACCATATTTAGCAGGATCCATTTTGAAAGCGCATAATCCATCCTTATTCCAATGACCACCATCAGACCATTTTTGGTTATGAAATGTAATCATTAGCCCACAAATACATGAACAGATTTGTAGCTTACATTTCCACACATTAACAAGTTAATAATTTAAAGAAGAATTCATATTTCATGTGATTTGGTTGATAGTTTTTTTGTTGGTAAAAGCAACACGGTAACGTCACGAGATTGGGTACATGAATAAGAGCGGTTGAACGTAGAATATATAATTAATTGAAATGACCATTGAACAGCAGGAACTATTGTAGATTGCATCTTGAAATATTCACACAGATTTGATGTGAATGTATCAGTAGGCTATGTATTTAATATTGACCACATAGTCGTGCTACTGTTAATCATAATCAGACATATACCTTGAACAATGTACTCATTGATATTCAATTCCCAACCCAGAGTCACAACTTTTACAAGATAATAAAATTACTTCAAACCTCTTCACAATGATTCTAAACTCATGTACATAACTAATAATTTGTCATTCTTAACACACCTTTTCCAATTGGTGCCCTGTGTGAGGACAATCTCCTACATTATGAACCTCATTCCACTTTGAGAATAACAATGATCTATTCTATGAAATCAATGTCAAGTTCGATTCATGTATTAAGCTATGTAAAATTCACCTCTAGGCAAATTTGGTGGTGCACAATTTCGACAAGAAAGAGTTGAGATAACTGAAATAACTCGGACACAAATGATCGAGTACTATATACAAATATCAAAATGTTCTTTCAAGTACAAACATCTACACTATATTTTGGAAGGAGTCATGCATAATCATTAATCGATGCTACCTCAATGAAGATGAACTAAATGTAATAAAGTGAATGGAAGCTTGATGGCACTTTTCTGTTTCACTCTACAACTATGATTGCATGTTTTACTAAGTTCAATATAAAACCCAAAGCAATAGCAAGTCCCTTGAGTCTAATGCGTACCCTATTTGGTTACTTTTTTTAAAGCCCAGCAGGTTCTAACTGTTGTCTTGGAAGAAACACCTGTGTGCCCTTCACATGTGTCTCCCCATGCTGTATATACCCACCTTAGTTCGTAGCTCTGCAGAAAGTGGGATCATGTCTGCACTCAATACTACAGTAGAACCCCAGAACCCCATATGCCACCTAGCTACCTGCATTACAAGTTGCTGTATATGAAACTCTTAGAGCAGAAGTCTAGAGATAAACTTGAGGTGTGCTCGCGTAACTTGTCCACGTAAAGGCATTTCAAGACTTGTGTTGGTAAAGACATCGCAGCCTAAAAGTCAACAACAAAAAGTATCCAACGTGCAATCAAATAGTATGTTGGCTTTACTGTGTCTTTATGGGCAAGAGAACATAGGCGGCAGGTAGCTTAGCAGTTAAGAGTGTTGGGCTAGTAACCGAGAGGTCGCTGGTTCGAATCCATGAACCAACTAGGTGACAAATCTGTCAATGTGCCCTTGAGCAAAAGCACTTAACCCTAATTGCTCTGGATAAAAGCGTCTGCAAAATGCCCCAAAAAAACTGTCTAACAATCCAAGACCATATTTTAAGTTAAATATATAGGCAAGGACAAAAAGGTTGACCTGACAAAGGTTCACAATGTGTTTGTACATTTGAGTGTGGGCAAGAATTATCATAGTGTTTTCTAACGAGAACCTGTTTTCTATCTAGCACCATGAAGAATGTGTGTTTGACTACAAATGCCTTGATGTTCTATGGCCACTAAAGCCATTGTTCAACTGAAGAGTTACCTGTACTAGAGAAACAGGTGGTTTGGAGACAAGAACCACAACAAGCACCAAACAAACATGTCACTCATGTCTCATCTCTCTCTGAGGTTTGCATTCTTTCATGCTCTCTTTGTCTGCCGCGCTCTGTTCTGAGATTAACTGAAAAAAGGGTTGAACACTCCCTGTCTCTGAATTATCACCTACTTGGGCCTTTTGGTAGGACTTTAGAATGATGCATGAATAAAGGTCTTGATAACGGTTTTACTAACACTCAATACAGAAGTTAGGCGCAGGACCTCTGTCGAAAATGTACTGGTTCAAGGACACCATCATCCTCACTCAAAAAATGTGAAAGACGGCAAAAGCAGTTCAAAGTTCAAATACAGTAAGAGATGTTATGCAAAGACTCATAGAAATACACACATGTTGTCTCAGATTACCAAACATGCAAAGTTTGTTGTAATTATATTTTCTGATGCAGCATGGGAATGAGAAAAACATGATAAAAAATTTACCAAAGAATCTCCTGTGGAAAACACCTGAAAGTGAGGACTCCCTCGTTAGTCAGAGACCTAACGATTTGAAGGTGTTGTGCACACACCACACAAAGTCATTACCGAAAAAGAGAATGAGAGATAGTGTGGGGGGTAGGGAGAAAAGAGGGGGTGAATTGTTTTTCGAGACATCCCTAATTCCTCTTAAGATGTTCCCCTCTTTCCTATACATTGAGTCTCTCTTTCTCTCTCTTTCTCTCTCTCTCTCTCTCTAACACATCAGATATCTGATGGTCCATTCGGCCACTGGAGCGCCTGGTTGTATGTTTGCTACGGAAGGCAGTCGAACTGAGACATGAAGAGATCTGTGACCAAGACAGATGGGGAGGTACCTGGTACTGTTCCCTTTGCTTTTTCTGTCGCATTCAATCATACTTTAACTCTGTTATTTTCTTGTGTTTAAAGAAATAACAGTTAAATGTCAGTGGAAAGAGAGGCTAAGAATAACAAACGTGACATTTTCTTAAATGATTGTGAAAGCATATTTTTTGCAATACACAGTTCGTGTAGGTAAACTTTGTTCAAGGCCTTTTGAAACCTCTGTGTTGTGTAACTGCTTCCCTTAGCCCAGAATGTCTCCATCCTCTCTTTCTGTACCTATACTGTTTATCTTTTCCCCTCTTTCTCTTTCTGTCTTTCTCTACTATCCCAATGGTCTGCATGCTTTGATGTGTTCATGCTGTAAAATGTTACGATGAATTGTATGTATTGTGCATTCGGAAAGTTTTCAGACCCCTTGACTTTTTCCACATTTTGTTAAGTTACAGCCTTATTCAATCTACACACAATACCCAATAATGACAAAGAAAAAATTTTTGGGGGGAAATGTTGGCAAATTTCAAAACGGAAATATCAGATTTATATAAATATTCAGACCCTTTACGCAATACTTTGTTGAAGCACCTTTGGCAGCAGTTACAGCCTTGAGTCTTCTTGGGTATGACGCTACAACCTTGGCACACCTGTATATTAGGTTGGATGGGGAGCGTCGCTGCACAGCTATTTTCAAGTTTCTCCAGAGATGTTAGATCGGGTTCAAGTCCGGGCTCTGGCTGGGCCACTCAAGGACATTCAGAGACGTGTCTCAATGCCACTCCTGCATTGTCTTGGCTGTGTGCTTAGGGTCGTTGTTCTGTTGGAATGTGAACCTTCGCCCCAGTCTGAGGTCCTGAGCGCTCTGGAGCAGGTTTTCATCAAGGATCTCTCTGTACTTTGCTCCGTTCATATTTCCCTCGATCCTGACTAGTCTCCCAATCTCTGCCGCTGAAAAACATCCCCACAGCATGATGCTGCCACCACCATGGTTCACCGTAGGGATGGTGCCAGGCTTCCTCCAGACGTTACACTTGTCATTCAGGCCAAAGAGTTCTTGGTTTCATCAGACCAGAGAATCTTGTTTCTCATGGTCTGAGAGTCCTTTAGGTGCCTTTTGGCAAACACCAAGCTCGCTGTCATGTGCCTTTTACTGAGGAGTCGTTTCCGTCTGGCCACTCTACCATAAATAATAATAAATAATAATAATATGCCATTTAGCAGACGCTTTTATCCAAAGCGACTTACAGTCATGCGTGCATACATTTTTTGTGTATGGGTGGTCCCGGGGATCGAACCCACTACCTTGGCGTTACAAGCGCCGTGCTCTACCAGCTGAGCTACAGAGGACCACACCAAAGGCCTGATTGGTGGAGTGCTGCAGAGATGGTTGTCCTTCTGGATGGTTCTCTCATCTCCACAGAGGAACTCTGGAGCTCTGTCAGAGTGACCATCGGGTTCTTGGCCCTTCTCCCCCGATTGCTCAGTTTGGCCAGGCGGCCATCTCTAGGAAGAGCCTTAGCGGTTCCAAACTTCTTCCATTGAAGAATGATGGAGGCCACTGTGTTCTTGGGAGTTCAATGCTGCAGAAATGTTTTGGTATCCTTCCCCAGGTCTGTGCCTCGACACAATTCTGTCTCGGAGCTCTACGGACAATTCCTTTGATCTCATGGCTTGGTTTTTGCTCTGACATGCACTATCAACTGTGGGACCTTATATAGACAGGTGTGTGCCTTTCCAAATCATGTCCAATCAATTGAATTGACCACAGGTGGACTACAATCAAGTTGTATAAACATCTCAAGGATGATCAATGGAAACAGGATACACTTGAGCTAAATTTCGAGTCTGATAGCGAAGGGTCTGAATACTTATGTAAATAAGGTATTTCTGTTTTTTATTTTTAATACATTTGCAAACATTTCTGAAAACCTGTTTACATTGTGTGTAAATTGATGAGGAAATGTTTTTTATTTAATCAATTTTAGAATAAGGCTGTAACGTAAGCAAAATGTGGAAAAAGGGGAAGCGGTCTGAATACTTTCCGAATGGACTGTTAAGTGTCCTGCATGAAAACTACTTGCTCCAATGTATGAACTCCAATGTACTTACTCCAACTCAATGTATGTTTACAGTAAAGTGCACAGTAAAATGTTAAAATAAAAGCAAGTAATATCTAATTGTCTGTATTTAAACATATCCGAGAGAGCTTTTAGCTCTCTACAGGTGAGTAAGGAAAAGAAGGTCCCATGACTGAAACATCAGAATTATGAAACAATTGCCAAAATAATTTAGCATGGGGTATTTTTAGCAAACCACACTGAACACTTGTTGTGAATTGGGTGACATTATGTTTTGTAATCACCATAAAAACCTTGTCATAAGCTGACGTATGTCTGCTAGAATTAAAAACGACAACCCAAGTGGAAACACAAGAGGGAGGACCAAATGTCAAACACAATATCTCAGTCTTACTTTGAATGGAGAAAACTAATCAACGGAGAGAGAGAGAGAGAGAGAGAGAGAGAGAGAGAGAGAGAGAGAGAGAGAGAGAGAGAGAGAGAGAGAGAGAGCTATTAGTCATGTTTATGAAAGAATGAACGAGGGAATCCTTGTGTCACATTATGAAAAATTATCCTCGCTTGCACAGTATTGGAAACATGAGAATATTTCTAGTGACTAACCAAAGGAAGCACCTGCCTCAGCCTGAATGGCTGTTCTCAATTTTTTCAATGCACCTGCAAGAAAAGACCAAAATATAGATATAGTTGATAACACAATATGTATGTTAAGACTGTCTTACTTTACTTGAACAGGTTTTCTCCTTTTGTGTTCATAGGCAGCCATCAATTCCTTTAATAGGCCAGACCAATTTTAGTCAGTAGTGCTCTTCAGTACTCAAGTATACTGTACGTGGCGTAACAGTAAACTATACCAGTAGCTTAAAGCTACACACATGTCCAATGACTGAAATCAGACTGAAACCAGTACTGGTTAGTGTTACTGTAATAGAGACTACCATTTAGGCCCAAAATAAGATACAAGTAACCCAAACCAATGAAATGCAAGTACATATTCTAAACAGAATATCTGAATAATATCTGAATATCTGAATGGTGCTTAGTGTGGCTTTATAAAATACTGTGCTGATTAGGCTACATGTTGGATTAAAATGTGGGGTGAATACTATAGCATTGAATGTATTCACAATGAAGTCATACCGTAAATCCATAGAAGTATGTACATTTACTCACTTCACAGGGTGATGTGCAAATCCAAGTACAATGTACACCATTTGAAAAATAGTGCTTTATGAAAAGTACATTTCTGTTTGCGTGTACTATTGTGAACTCCGTTTTCAGAATTACATTTGCTGGGATTTGCAGCCCTGGGGCTAAATGCGTCTGGATTGAAGACTGCACCAACTTGAGTATTCCAAATCCATTATTCTATCGTAACATTTTATAATAATACATTTTAAGGTCTGCCTAAATTGCTTATCTTCATCGTTACATAGTTAGTTGACCGTGACGTAAATACATGTGCTTAACTTTCTGTTCTTGATTTATACTGTATATGACTACAGGTATTTGTAAATATATGTTAACAAATACATGAATTAGTGACATATTATGATTTACAACCAAGTAATAGTTGATTAGCTATTTAGCGGACCTTTAAATAAAGTGTTACAGATATAATCCACTAACGTGTTTTGAGCTTGACTAAATATCGGCTGACAGGATTATAGATATTGAATTGTAGTAGATTCTGTGTATGCATTGCAACTGAATAACTGATCATTTTGGCTGCTTTTTAATATTATCAGCACAAGCTGGGATGTTTCCTGTTGTTCAATGGACATTTAAATGAATGATATACCCACCCAATGAATTCTTTGTTTTCATTTGAGTCTTAGTAAACAATCGTATAAATGCATATCTTGGAAATATCATATTGATTTCATGGACTGTCCTTTGTGACAGTGACAGGTACATGACTATAATGTTGTGTTCGTTCACATGACCATCTTCATGTTCCTTAACATTTAAAATAAACCTTTTTAGTGATTGAGTTTGCGGACCGTCCCTAGTAGGCCTAAACATTATTTTCCAAAGGATAGTGAAAAATACTACCGTTCAGGGTTGGGCTCAATTCCATTTCAATTCAGTCAATTCAGGAAGTAAACTGAAATTCCAATCCAAATCCAATTTAACTCAATGCTTCTCTATGTGACTGAATAAAAATTGAATTGACCTCAGCCCTGCTATCCTGGCTAATTGTATGCCTGCTACTTGTTTCCCAAATGATAAGTAAGGAGGGACCCACTGGTGAACCGTATCCAGTTCCTACTTGAACGCAGCTAAAGTCTGCGCTACTGCCAGGAAGAAAATTCAAACAGCTTTAGGTGGGACATGACCCAAAGACGTTCATGTATCATGTCTCTCCTGACACAGTTGCTGTTGTTTCCTTGGCTTCAGCCCTCATCGATTGACAGAACTTGTAACTCTCCTCAGCAATACTGAGCTGTACATATTGTACAGTATATGTATGGGCCTACATTACACCTTACAAATACTTAGAACTTTACAAACTCAAGTGCTATTGTAAATTTAATTTCTTGATTGTGGATATTATAAGAAATCTCCTCCGGAGGATTTGTGGATCTTAAAATGAAATAACTCATGGTTACAAGGGTAAAGTACTTTATCTTGTATTAGTTCTCCGATCACAAGAACGCAGCCAAATAGGAATTAGATCAACATCAAAGCTCTTCTCTTTCACTCTGGACACACACAGGTCACTTCTAGGGAATAATTAAGTGCTTCACAATAAAAGTCTTAAAGGGGTACCGTCAGTAATAATGACTCAATATAGATTCAGAATCAAAGTACTACACAAAAACCTAGGATACACTATGCTACAAGTATATGTTTTACCAAATAGGTATGGCATACCCAATGCAAATCTTACTACTATTGTAAACACACTTGTTTTTGTTACAGCGGGCCTAGGCTAGAGTACGACCAAATCAGAGTAGATATACACCAACTTGACTTCTCTGCATACACTATAGGCTAATCAATAGTCATACACATTAGTGTACTTACTCACACCAAGCACTGACTTCATAGCAATCATACAATTTACATCAAATAGCAACTGGCCAGCCGTCACGCAATACTATCAACATGCCTGAAAAATACAATCTTCAACACATTATGTCATTAAATCTCTGGAAGCATCTAAAAAAGGTGTGAGAATTGTTTAAATCACTATTGTAGCAAATGGCAACAGTGTAACGCCCCTTGCGGGACTCCCAGCCCATAGGCAGAACAGCTAACCACTGCTCCCTTTTGGGGGGGATCATAACAGGCCTACCTAGGCAAGGTTTGTTACACTATCCGCTCCATTCGGTAGAACTTGTCCCCACGCTTCACTATACCAAGACCCTCTCCAATGCAACATCCCACCACTGCCACCAATCCTGCAATTTTTGCAAACGCCGACAATGTAATGCCCCTTGCAGGTCTCGAACCCAGGTCTTCCAGCCTGTAGGCAAAACCTGCTAACCACTGCTCCAATAAGAGATAACCCCTTTTTGGGGGGATTGTAACAGGCCTACCTAGGCAAGGTTTGTTCCAGTATATTCTACATAACCTGCATGTGTCAATTCTGTTGGATGTAGCCTACAAACACTCAAACCGTTATTGTCAATAATCCATTATATCTTCCATTATATGGTTCCAGCAGTTATCTAAGCCCCATGCACTTGAAAACAATATTTACATGTACTGTATCTCAGGCAGTTGTCCAGCCTACAGCTGGTCATGTGAGTGGAATGACCATATACTCGTTTACAGTTACGTCAAAATCATATTGCGAAATATTGGCAGGTATTTCACAAGTCCGTTTCCTTATGTTCTTAAACCTCCCTGCGACACACACTATTCCACTAACATTGTATTATTAGACCCTGTGTCTTTTTGTCATTGTGCAAATTCTCCAAATCACATTGGGTACCACCAGAGAATATATGATAGATAAACGTTTATATGACTCCGGGTACCACTCATCCACAGCTATGGATTCCTTTAGTCCAATGTTATTACAATTCTTAGTAATGGCACAGTGAATTAACTTGGGTTTTTTTTTCTAGATAAAAATGTGCTTCTACATTATCCTCAGTCTGACAAATCCATCTTTATCATAAGTGCGAAAAACACATATAGTAATGCTGTACTCACCAGTCTGATGCTCTCAGTGGAGAGATGAGATCAGGTCTGACATCACTCAGACTGTACACACTGTTACACACAGGGAGACAGGAAGCTAGACTGCACTATATGATCCCCTCTGATCCTCTCACTGGTGCCTTCTGTGTCACATACACGCACGCAGGCACACACACAGACACGCACACACGCACACACACACACATACACACAAACACAGTTGTGTAAAGTACTTCAGTAAAAATACTTTCAAGTACTACTTAAGTCATTTTTTTGGTATCTGTACTTTACTTTACTATTTATCTTTTTTACTTTTACTTTTACTTCACTACATTTTCACTGACACCCAAAAGTACTAGTTACATTTTAATGCTTAACAGGACAGTGGTCCAATTGACGCACTTATTGAGAGAACATCCCTGGTCATCTCTACTGCCTCTGATCTGGCGGACTCACTAAACACACATGCTTCGTTTTTAAATGATGTCTGAGTGTTGGAGTGCCCCTGGCTATCCATACATTTAAAAAACAAGAAATTGGTGCTGTCTGGTTCACTTAATATAAGGAATTTGAAATGATTTATACTTAAATATATTTTAGCAATTACATTTACTTTTGAACACCCATGCGTCAATCTAAGTAACATAATAAAAAAATCCCCATCAAAATCTGTCAGTTTAAGCTAGAGATGTGGTCTCAATCCATCACTTCAGCCTATGTCAGCATTCAGCATCTGCGGTGGAAGGTGACCGAGCTACAGCGGTGTTTGTCAGACCATGAGACATCATAAAAATTGGTCTTCTCAAGAAAACGTCTGTAGTGTCACGGTCTTGTACAACTGACCTTGTGGAGACACACAATTCAGTCCCATTCAAAATCCTATTTTCCCTAACTCCTAACCCTAACCCTAACCCGTACTCTTACCATAACCTTAAAACCTAACCTTAACCCTAATCCCACCCCTAAACCTAACCCTAGCTCCTAACCTTAACCCTAACCCTAACCCTAACCCTAGCTCCTAACCCTAACCCTAACTTTAATTATAATCCTAACACTAATTCTAACCTTAACCCTAAACACCCTAGAGATAGTATTTTACCTTGTGGGGACCAACAAAATGTCCCCAGTTGGTCAAACTTGTGTTCGTTTACTATTCTTGTGGGAGCTTCTGGTCCCCACCATTATAGTTAAACACGTCCACACACACACACACACACATACCGTTTTTACTAGACTTGCAGTCCAAGACATCACACGACATGGTTGGAGTCTACATTGTCACTGACAGCTGTCTGCACTCTACTGCACCAGTTAGTGAAATGTAACCACTGACATTGCCACTAGAATGTATCTAATAAGAGGCTGAAGTAAGAGTAAAAAGTATACTTATTAAAAGTGAGACGAAAAACAAACAAAAAAATATGCTTTATTGGTTTATATGATCTGCATTCACTTCAATAAGAAAACACATTCATTTAACAGGCATATCAATTCATAATATAACATGCAGTTATTTAGAAAAGTAGCCATACTATATCCAAAGCAGCAATAAAGTTTACAAAACACTAACGTCTGTAAATATGCCACACTGAACAATATAACAACAAGAATCATTGCAAAATCATTCTAAAACCGTACAGTATAAGTCTCAGGCTTTGTGTGAAAATGAATAATCATTGAATATTATCTACAGTGGGGGAAAAAAGTATTTAGTCAGCCACCAATTGTGCAAGTTCTCCCACTTAAAAAGATGAGAGAGGCCTGTAATTGTCATCATAGGTACACGTCAACTATGACAGACAAATTGAGAGAAAAAAATTCCAGAAAATCACATTTTAGGATTTTTAATGAATTTATTTGCAAATTATGGTGGAAAATAAGTATTTGGTCACCTACAAACAAGCAAGATTTCTGGCTCTCACAGACCTGTAACTTCTTCTTTAAGAGGCTCCTCTGTCCTCCACTCGTTACCTGTATTAATGGCACCTGTTTGAACTTGTTATCAGTATAAAAGACACCTGTCCACAACCTCAAACAGTCACACTCCAAACTCCACTATGGCCAAGACCAAAGAGCTGTCAAAGGACACCAGAAATAAAATTGTAGACCTGCACCAGGCTGGGAAGACTGAATCTGCAATAGGTAAGCAGCTTGGTTTGAAGAAATCAACTGTGGGAGCAATTATTAGGAAATGGAAGACATACAAAACCACTGATAATCTCCCTCGATCTTGGGCTCCACGCAAGATCTCACCCCGTGGGGTCAAAATGATCACAAGAACGGTGAGCAAAATCCCAGAACCACACGGGGGGACCTAGTGAATGACCTGCAGAGAGCTGGGACCAAAGTAACAAAGCCTACCATCAGTAACACACTACGCCGCCAGGGACTCAAATCCTGCAGTGCCAGACGTGTCCCCCTGCTTAAGCCAGTACATGTCCAGGCCCGTCTGAAGTTTGCTAGAGTGCATTTGGATGATCCAGAAGAGGATTGGGAGAATGTCATATGGTCAGATGAAACCAAAATAGAACGTTTTGGTAAAAACGCAACTCGTCGTGTTTGGAGGACAAAGAATGCTGAGTTGCATCCAAAGAACACCATACCTACTGTGAAGCATGGGGGTGGAAACATCATGCTTTGGAGCTGTTTTTCTGCAAAGGGACCAGGACGACTGATCCGTGTAAAGGAAAGAATGAATGGGGCCATGTATCGTGAGATTTTGAGTGAAAACCTCCTTCCATCAGCAAGGGCATTGAAGATTAAACATGGCTGGGTCTTTCAGCATGACAATGATCCCAAACACACCGCCCGGGCAACGAAGGAGTGGCTTCGTAAGAAGCATTTCAAGGTCCTGGATTGGCCTAGCCAGTCTCCAGATCTCAACCCCATAGAAAATCTTTGGAGGGAGTTGAAAGTCTGTGTTGCCCAGCGACAGCCCCAAAACATCACTGCTCTAGAGGAGATCTGCATGGAGGAATGGGCCAAAATACCAGCAACAGTGTGTGAAAACCTTGTGAAGACTTACAGAAAACGTTTGACCTGTGTCATTGCCAACAAAGGGTATATAACAAAGTATTGAGAAACTTTTGTTATTGACCAAATACTTATTTTCCACCATAATTTGCAAATAAATTCATTAAAAATCCTACAATGTGATTTTCTGGATTTTTTTTCTCATTTTGTCTGTCATAGTTGACGTGTACCTATGATGAAAATTACAGGCCTCTCTCATCTTTTTAAGCGGGAGAACTTGCACAATTGGTGGCTGACTAAATACTTATTTTCCCCACTGTAAGTACAAAGATGCAATGCAGTAGAGGATGGTCTGACAATGCTGGAAAGATGTCAGATTACATTCAATAACATATAGGGAAGAATAACATTGTTGGTTTCATTCTTCAATACATGATTTTCAGTTTATATAATTTCATCATTAGACATAA
Source organism: Coregonus clupeaformis (assembly GCF_020615455.1). Lineage (NCBI taxonomy): Eukaryota > Metazoa > Chordata > Actinopteri > Salmoniformes > Salmonidae > Coregonus > Coregonus clupeaformis. The sequence continues at coordinate 14,311 of NW_025534665.1, forward strand.
GCCCATTTACATTATCTCAACCCCCCCTCTCTTTCCCTTGTATCTCTCTAACTGTATAAGACTACTTTTCTTTCTCTCTCTCTATCATTCTTCCATCCACCCTGTGTCGTCGATCAATCATGTTCCAGCCCATAATACTCTGCTCCATCAGCGCTGTTGCCGTGGTACAGCCGATGGCTTCTCTCTCTGTGTCCTCCGCGGTGGACCCTCTAGAGTGCTGTGAAATACATGTGTTACAATGTTAAACTTTATAATGTATCATTAACTACTTTATATTGCATAGTTCCATTTATTTTAACTATTATTTCCACAGCTAGCAAACCTGATTCAACTTGTCAACTAATCTTTAAGCACTTGAATAGGCGAATCAGGTGAGCTAGTTCAGGGCTACAACAAAATTGTAAAGGGGGAGGTTTGAAAACCACTGGTCTATGTGACTGTGCAGGGATACACAGTGGGCAGAAATTCCCTTCTATGATTCTACTAGATACAGTGGGGGAAAAAAGTATTTAGTCAGCCACCAATTGTGCAAGTTCTCCCACTTAAAAAGATGAGAGAGGCCTGTAATTTTCATCATAGGTACACGTCAACTATGACAGACAAAATGAGAAAAAAAAATCCAGAAATTCACATTGTAGGATTTTTTATGAATTTATTTGCAAATTATGGTGGAAAATAAGTATTTGGTCAATAACAAAAGTTTCTCAATACTTTGTTATATACCCTTTGTTGGCAATGACACAGGTCAAACGTTTTCTGTAAGTCTTCACAAGGTTTTCACACACTGTTGCTGGTATTTTGGCCCATTCCTCCATGCAGATCTCCTCTAGAGCAGTGATGTTTTGGGGCTGTCGCTGGGCAACACAGACTTTCAACTCCCTCCAAAGATTTTCTATGGGGTTGAGATATGGAGACTGGCTAGGCCACTCCAGGACCTTGAAATGCTTCTTACGAAGCCACTCCTTCGTTGCCCGGGCGGTGTGTTTGGGATCATTGTCATGCTGAAAGACCCAGCCACGTTTCATCTTCAATGCCCTTGCTGATGGAAGGAGGTTTTCACTCATAATCTCACGATACATGGCCCCATTCATTCTTTCCTTTACACGGATCAGTCGTCCTGGTCCCTTTGCAGAAAAACAGCCCCAAAGCATGATGTTTCCACCCCCATGCTTCACAGTAGGTATGGTGTTCTTTGGATGCAACTCATCATTCTTTGTCCTCCAAACACGACGAGTTGAGTTTTTACCAAAAAGTTATATTTTGGTTTCATCTGACCATATGACATTCTCCCAATCCTCTTCTGGATCATCCAAATGCACTCTAGCAAACTTCAGACGGGCCTGGACATGTACTGGCTTAAGCAGGGGGACACATCTGGCACTGCAGGATTTGAGTCCCTGGCGGCGTAGTGTGTTACCTGATGGTAGGCTTTGTTACTTTGGTCCCAGCTCTCTGCAGGTCATTCACTAGGTCCCCCTGTGTGGTTCTGGGATTTTTGCTCACCGTTCTTGTGATCATTTTGACCCCACGGGGTGAGATCTTACGTGGAGCCCCAGATCGAGGAAGATTATCAGTGGGATGTATGTCTTCCATTTCCTAATAATTGCTCCCACAGTTGATTTCTTCAAACCAAGCTGCTTACCTATTGCAGATTCAGTCTTCCCAGCCTGGTGCAGGTCTACAATTTTATTTCTGGTGTCCTTTGACAGCTCTTTGGTCTTGGCCATAGTGGAGTTTGGAGTGTGACTGTTTGAGGTTGTGGACAGGTGTCTTTTATACTGATAACAAGTTCAAACAGGTGCCATTAATACAGGTAACGAGTGGAGGACAGAGGAGCCTCTTAAAGAAGAAGTTACAGGTCTGTGAGAGCCAGAAATCTTGCTTGTTTGTAGGTGACCAAATACTTATTTTCCACCATAATTTGCAAATAAATTCATTAAAAATCCTACAATGTGATTTTCTGGAATTTATTTTCTCAATTTGTCTGTCATAGTTGACGTGTACCTATGATGACAATTACAGGCCTCTCTCATCTTTTTAAGTGGGAGAACTTGCACAATTGGTGGCTGACTAAATACTTTTTTTCCCCACTGTATAGCAATAGAGTAGTTACCGGTTACACTGGCAGTAGTTCTTCACCTTCCGGCCTCTTCTCTGAGGGAGAAAAACATAGTACTGTCTTTCTCTTTCATTGGCTGTTCAAGCACTTGCTCCACTTGAATATAACAAAATAATTATTTAATTGGGTTATAGACACAGCCGCGAGAAGTAGGGGTGCTGAGGGTGCTGCATCACCCCCTGAAAAATCTGAAAAAAAAAAAAGGTAAATATATTTTTTCTCACAACAGTAGTGCATTTGGCCTTTACTTGTCCTGTGTTAGCGGACCGATATAGCTGTCTGTAGCGCGGGCAAAAAAAAAATACATATATATATATCTATCTATATATGCTTATAGAACAATTTGGGTTATAAGTTTGGAAGTGAGATTTTCATTGATCCCTCCCCTCCTGCCTGTCTCCTTACCTTCATTCTTCTGTTCCTCAGGTGCAGGAGAAAAATGGTCACCAGGAGTAAGATCACCACCAGGCACCCTGCTCCCACTGCCACCCACACCCACAGGCTTAAGTCCAGTATGGACACCCCTCTCAACATGCTGCTGGCTGGATTTGGTACCTGAGAAACACACAACCAGGGAGCACCTCAGCGAAGACCTGAAGTGGCACTCAGCTCAAAATCTCTGTATTGACGTCAATGCACGGTTGACTCAAAATGTGGCATTTCACACTGGTTTCTGAAGTTAGGATTCGTCCCCTATTTGTCAAATGGTGTGGAGATGGAATTTACCACCGTTTTCTTGTTTCTGAGAAACAATAACGTTTAGTTTTTTACTTTTTTAACAACCTTTCCTCCCACCCTGAATTGACCAATGTTAAGGAGAGATTTAATAAAGTAGGAGCTTCCAATACCTTTCCCATGATGAATATGAAACTATGTATTCAGTGTTCATAAGGTAGTGATACTCACTGTGATAGCATGGTGTTGCTGTGTTTACATCAGAGTTAGGTCCACTGTGCCCCTGCCCATCATCTTCGCCCTCTACCGGAAGGAGGGCGAACCTGAGCGATAAAAGACAAAAGCATTGTTATATTCATTACTATCATGGTTGTATTGGGGATGCTACCAAAACCACCTATTATGTACTTTTCACGTTGATGGTCTGAGTCTCTTTGTGTGTCTTCTCATCCTGAGTAATCTGACATGTCCATTCTCCTGTGTCTGACAGGGCCACAGGGCTGAAAGAGACCTTCCCAGAGCCAGGTCCTCCAGGGGCCCCTTTCGTCTCTCCACCTGGACTAAGCCACTCCACACTGGGCAAGCGATCCACTCCTGTCACCTGGCACTCGAGGGTAGCATTGGTGCCCTGGAAGAGGACAGTGGAGGGGTGGACCGTGACTGGTTCAGACAGCGGTGGGGGTAGAGGGGGAGAGGGAGGAAGGGAGAGGGAAAATAAAGAGGGAGGGGTAGAGTATGAAAATAAAGAGGAGGAAAAGATAGGGAGAGAAGAGACAGAGGGAGAAATGTCTATGTTGAACATGGAATCTTTCGCCAACATGAATTCTGTCATTAGAATTTACCTCTGGTGCAGACCTGGGTTCAAATACTATTTGAAATCTTTCCAATACTTTGAGTATTTCCTTTAGCCTGCCTTGAGTGCTAAATGGGTGGAGATTGTACTTTTGAGAAGTTTCTATTGGTTCCATTGCAACATGGAAGCTCAATCAAGCACAGATACAGCATTTGAAATCATTTCAAATATTATTTGAACCCAGGTCTGCTCAGGCGGTCATTCAAATGTACTAGCAATAATAATATCACTTCACTATCACTGCTATAAAAACTGCTAGTCTGCAGGACATGTGTCCACATTCACTTGCCAGACACCCCCATAACCCTATGCGGAGTGACACCTGTGACAAAGTAGAGTCTGTGCTCCATCTTGCTCCTGTCCACTGTACAGATGTAAAGTCCGGCATCACCAGCCTGTAGAGCAGAGATTTCCAGCCCGTCCCCTCTCACCTTTGCCCTTTCAACCATGGGAGCCTTTCCTTACGTGGGGAAAAGACAAGCAATACTGAACATGTACAAAAGGCCATGTATGTACATTTTCTATACTGTATATGATCTATGCAGTATTTTGGGAAACTTTTTCATGAAATGAACTGGGCATAAATATTGTCCCGAGCTCTTTTCTATCCACCTCTCCGTATCTTGCCACTCTTCCCTTTCATCTCCACAATCAGCACAGATTCAGTTCCATCCACAGCTTTATGTCTCCACTCTACATCCTTGTTAGACGTCTTGACTCCACAATCAAATTTTGATGCTGTCAGACTGCCCCATTCTCTTGTAGACCACCTCACCCACCACATTGAGAATGCACAGGGCTGAGCGGAGAAAGAGAGCGAGAGAGAGAGAGAGAATAAGAGAGGGAGAGAGAGAGTGCGAGAGAGAGAGAGAGTACTGCAATCACTTTATTATTATTAAAGTACTTCTATTACTTGAATTATTATTTATTATTAACTTTCCATTTCAATAAAGCATACTGAATTGAAATTGAATTGACAGAGAGAGAGATCTGTTTATTTATTTTCCCTTTCATACTTAAACTATTTGCACATTGTTACAACACTGTACATAGACAATAATATAAATGTATATATTATTTTAAAACTTTTGTGAATGTAATGTTTACTGTTAATTTCTGATTGTTTATTTCCCTTGTTTATTTCCCTTTTGTTTATTGTCTATTCCACTTGCTTTGGCAATGTAAACATATGTTTCCTTGCCAATAAAGCCCTTTGAATTTAATAGAAAGAGAGAGAAGAGAAAGGGAGAGAAAGAGAGGTGTGTGTGTGTGTGTGTGTGTGTGTGTGTGTGTGTGTGTGTGTGTGTGTGTGTGTGTGTGTGTGTGTGTGTGTGTGTGGACGTGTTTCACTATTCTTGTGGGGACCAGAAGTCCCCACAAGAATAGTAAACGGATAAAGAAATGGACCAACTGGGGACATTTTGTTGGTTCCCACAAGGTCAAATGCTATTTCTAGGGGGGTTAAGGTTAGAATTAGTGTTAGTGTTAGGGTTAGAATTAGGATTATGGTTAGGAGCTAGGTTTAGTTTTAGGGTTAGGAGCTAGGGTTAGGTTTAGGGTTAGGTTTTTGGGTTAAGGTTAGGGTTAGGGTTAAGGTTAGGGTTAGGGTAAGAGTACGGGTTAGGGTTAGGTTTAGGGTTAGGGGTTAGGGAAAATGGGATTTTGAATGGGACTGAATTGTGTGTCCCCACAAGGTTAGCTGTACAAGACTGTGTGTGTGTGTGTGTGTGTGTGTGTGTGTGTGTGTGTGTGTGTGTGTGTGTGTGTGTGTGTGTGTGTGTGTGTGTGTGTGTGTGTGTGTGTGTGAGAGAGAGAGGTAAAAGTAAAATGAATACAACATTTGAATATTTCAATCATGTACGGTAGATCTTTACCCACCAAACACAATCCAGGAGAAGGTCTTCATATTGGACATTTTATCTGAAATCTGGAATACAAATTTAAATTACATTCATGTAGTCAAAATGCATAGAACATTTTAAGTAGAGATTGACACTTTTGAAACATATAAAATGTAAAATATATACTATAACAAATTATTTTAAACCTTTGTTTGGCTTAAGTACATTTCTAAGTAGAGTTTAATCTAGACTTTATGTTCTTACATGGCTTCTGTTTGAGCTTAAAAATAAAAAATGAACTTGTGGGTTCTAACCACATGGCTACTTCCTCTCTCTCTCTCTCTCTCTCTCTCTCTCTCTCTCTCTCTCTCTCTCTCTCTCTCTCTCTCTCTCTCTCTCTCTCTCTCTCTCTCTAACATTTATATATGTATAAGACAATCAAATGTTTATCTGGGAAAAAAGTCAAAAGAGTCAAACGTTTCATTGCATGATTAGAGATGTGATGATAGAAAAGAGTTTAACTCAGAAAACTATCTTACTCCAAACATTTGACAAATTTCAATAACAGGTAGATTTATATATAATAACATGAATAAGCATATAGGCCTCTCTAACTGATAACAAAACAAAAACATATGTAATGAATTGTGATTGAGTATATAAATAAGTATATTCATCATCACCATTATTATCAAAATACTCAGATATGAACAGCATTAGTCTATATCAGAGCAAAATACTAAAACTTTGTGCCATAACTCATAGTTCATGGATAGAGATCCCAGTAAATAAATTACCTGAAAATCTTTAACAAAGGTACTGAATATTATCATTTACAGGATAATTTTAGTTATATGTTTTCAAGAATGATATTCCTCCGAAGATGGTTTATTGAAAATAAATCATCTATCACTCCACAATTGTTTTAGTAAATAGTAATTGTATATAATTAACTCATTTTCACTATTTGTTTAATTCAGATTGATCATAATAACATAATCTATTAGAGCTGTATTTAGTAATTGGGGCTTTACTACTTTACAATACTCAGCTTTTATTTGACCAACTTAATTAAATGAAGACCCATTTATTTATAATGATACTATATGCCTACTTGAAATCGATATTTCACTTCATCAGGTTTTTGATATCGATATGATTCTTAACACTATCTTTGATAACTTTAAAATATTAAATTATTCCACAAAGCCTATGTCTGAATACCATGCTATTCACAGAGGTGAATTATAGGGCTACTTTTAAAAAGTACTGTAATTTACTAATAGGAATCAACTTTATTATGAACCATCTGTAATCAAATAAAACATCTGACAAAATTTCAGTAGCTTAATCATTCTTAGATTCTTATTTTTATGATGTATTATATCACATTGATTAACTCACAAACAGTGATAGGCTACAGACAATTATTGTTTGATATTGTGTAGGCTGTTCATCTATGGTTTATTTATTTGCATAGAAGTAGCCTAACAAATAAAACATGGTTAAAAAAACGTAGATGCCTGCTCGATAAAAGCCTATACTACAATATCTAATCGATATACTATTGATAAAGAGCTATTCATTTGCTATAACTATTATTTTGACACATATAATTATTTAAGTAAATGAAACAGCCTACATTTCTTTGTGTGTTACAGAACATTATAATAGCCTACTGATCGTGGTGATTCATCAGTGTTAAGGCCAGGCACCACAGGCTGAAATTACATTTTTGCATCTACCTATCAGTTTTGAGATTTGTTGGTGTTTTGATCAGTTAATTTTAGTATTTTCAAAAAGTAAACATACAAATGTCAAAAACTTGATACAAAATCTAGATTTCTTTAGTTTATCATACTACCATCATCAACATTTTAACGCATTTTAAACACTTTAAAATCGACATATATCAATATTTTCTAACTCACTACATTAGATTACACATAATTTAAAAGCCCATTTCATAGAGAACGTCACAAACTGGACTATATTTAGTAACTTACTTGTGATTCGGTCTAAACTAGGTGTTTGGTAGTCTAAATTCAGTGTATTAAGTGCCATTTCCCGAAAGTCAGACTCTTCCCACACCCCAACTAAGAAGCATCTGCGTTAACCAAATTTTAGTCAGGTCCGGAGTGTTTAACAAAATGAAACCAAAATATTTAGGCTGGCTTCGTCCAGAAAAATGGATTTGGGCAATATGCTAATATGAGATATTGCGTCTGTAAAAAATATTTCAGAAAAAATGTAATATAAAAAAGTGTTATATTTGTGTCTACATTCAACTGGTAAAAGTTGATTGCCCGTCCCCTCTTCCCCAGTCCCCTCTCACCTTCAACATTTCCCACCTTAAAATAAAGAATACAACTCTCCTCTCTGGGTAAAAAAAAACATATAGCCCATGCAACTGAACTAGCTCCAACAAACGTATGGGAACATTAATATTACCTGATCTGATTTGTAATTTACCTGAAATGGATTCTCAAAACGTCTTAGGATACAAAAATCCGAATAAAAAAAACTCAACTTTGTCCTTTCGCGACAATACACTCAAGACAGAGTATGCGTTGAGGATAGTGAAGAGATCGAGCGGAAAAACGTCTGCATTTTGGAAAGATTGTGGTTTTACGCATGCTACTTGCCTGCGCCTTCTTTGCAAACACCTTGTTTGATACTGCATTTACCTTCCACCACAGTGACCCAACTTCATAAGAAATGTGCTCCTTACTATTAAAGGTGCAATCTGAAAAATTTGCTGTTTATGGGAAACCTTGCATTTGCGCTGACTGACTGCAAATAACTAACTAACAAGTGTCGTGAGTGACATACTTTTGTGTGATTATCCTTTATGAGGTGAAATTGCTGACAGTAATGCCACTTGAACGGCTAATGTAAATATAGTAGGTACTTTTGCATTAGCAATAGTAGCCTACTTTAAAAAATCTACCACATAAAACCACGCTATTAAACCAAATAGGCTATTATCAGTTTTGCCATATAATTGGCAAAACTTCCGGCCTATCAACCAAACAAATCGAATGGCAAAACTGATATTCTGCAGTGGGATTGTCTTGGGTGTTCCAGGCATGTGGCCATAAATTAGTTCTTAGAAGAGCCTAGTAGCAGCAAACGTAGAATGAGTCCAAACGTAGTATGGTGTCAGGTATCACCAATTAACCCCCCAACCAATCCACACAATGGTCCCACTCCCACACGGTGATGAAGACTAGACCTATGGTTGCACTCACCATGCGTCCCTGGCATGTAACCGACCTCATGAAGATGTTGAGCCTGTGGCCTGGTTCCAGCGCGGAGCACCATGACTCACCTGGTGTCCCCTGGGTCTTCAGGGAGAGCGTGAATGTAAGGACCCAGCGCAGCAGGGCCACGAAGCGGTCACCAATCACATCCATCTCAACACAATCACACAACAAGCAGGGGCGGCAGAAATACATCTTTATTTGTCAGAGCAGAAGTAACAAAGGAATTCATTTTAGCAAAATAAACAAAAATCAGCCAGATATCATCCCTCACCACACTTGAAAGAACAACCAGTTTGGTTTCGTTTTTATTTTACTTTATTTAGTTGTTTTTTAAATACACATTTTATTGTATTTTTTTATTTATTTTATTAACTTTTTTCTCTATTACTGTGTATGCCGAACTTATTATGAAAATGCCATGTCGGAACACAGAAGGGGGAGAGAAGGGAGGCGGTGCTTGGCTTAAGAAGCAATGACAATACAACAGAGGCTAGCCAATAAGTGCAGAGGAGATGAGTGGCATGTTGTTCAGGGAAGAGGGGGGGTGGGAACATTGTTGCCATAGATACTGTATAATGATACCAGTATCTATCATGAGTTGATTGGTGTCAGTTGCAAGATGAGTATAGACTTAGAAGGGGTGAGTACACAAGTAGCCTTCCACCAACACCACCGTATTTATTGTAAAGTGGAGACAAAAAAAAAGAGACTTCTCCTTTAAAAACACCCCATCCATCTGCCTGTGTCCATAGCGGTTGGAAAAGTGTATTTATTTAAACCCTACATTTGTCAGTTCAGAAGCTTGTGTCAGAGCATTCTTAGTAGCTCAGTGTGTGTGACTGAGTGTGTATATGTGCATGTTAGCGACCCTCTTCCCCTCCCTTAGTGAAACTCTGCCCCCCTCTGTTCACTCTGTGACTCTCCGGTAGAAGTAGAGGTAACCCAGGTCCTTGGGTGGCTTCTCTGAGGCACACACTTTCTGATCGTTAAAGATAACCCACCTGAGAGAGAGAGAGAGAAGAGAGGGGAGAGGGAGAGAAAGGGAAAAGCAGACAGACATGATGAGAAGACAAGAAACAGCACTTTAAAGCTTTGTCTAGATTGTTATAACCACAGAATCTCTATAGCAACATTGTGCACCACAGAAGTGGGTATTAAGTAGAATGACATTCATGTATCAAGTGTGTGTGTAAAGGAGTGGTTTCTTCTATATGAAATGAAAGAGAATGGCGCTTACTGTTGGTCCTTCTTGATGTGGCAGACGTAGTGGCCGCACATAGTGCTTGTGCCCATGTGACTGATGAAGGCAAACAGCTCATACTCTGGAAGAGAGGGGGAGGGAGAGGAGTGGGGGATAGAGGAGAGAAAGGAAGAAACATGCATAGTAGAGACGTCAGTGAAAGTGTGCATCTATACTGCAAATTGACATCAATTTGAATACAGAGGGTTTTTGAAATGGAAAGATACGGACAGACAACAATTTGGAGTCTGTGCGCATCGTCATAAAACAATTAATATCCAAAAGTTCTTATGAGGGTGCTTTCTACAAGAGGAAAATCATTAATCAATAGATGTTGAGGGGACGCACTCAAGGAAAAAATTAAGCATATTCTTAAATGTCCTGGAGTGCGTGCCTCCCTTATAAAAAAAACCAAAATAAAGATGCTTTGAAGAGAGTATTAAAATATGTTCAAAACGTCCAACCAAAACTGGACCCCCTCCCCTCAACCCCCTCCTCTCCCCGTTGACTTACTGCCGGGTCCGTCTCGGACTTTAGGCCCGGGAGGGGGCTCCCTGGTCCCCTCGCTCTCGGCGGCCGATCGCCCCCCTCCGAAACCTCCATGGACTCCAGGTCATCCAGGTGGGAGAAGATCCAGTCCACGGCCCGCTCCAGGACGTTACTCTGGAAGAGGAGAGGGATAGGAGAGACCACTTGGTTAAAGGTTGGAGACCTGACCAGCAGCACAAATGAAGAACGTATGTGTGAACTTCAACTGTGTGCTAGAATAGAGTATATTGTGCCAAAGGTCTAATCATATCAGTAAATTCCACGAGGTGAGTCCAGCTACTGAGCGAAATCTCTCTGCAGTTATAGTATTATTTATTTTAAGCTACATCAAGGAGTTCTGTCACTACAGCAGTGCTAGACGTGAAAGGGAGTTTATTCAATTCAATAAAGTTGAGTAAAGTTTGAATCAAGTTTATTCAATTCATAGTAAAGTTAAGGGAAACACCGTCTCACCGTGGCCCTCAGTGCTCGCGTGGCCTGGTCTCGGCTGAAGCCCATGGAGACTATGGTTGCTAGGTGCTCCTCGGAAACGCTCTCTGTGGGCGTGGTCCCGGGAGCGGAGCTGGTGCCCGGCAACACCAGGGGAGCGGAGAAATCTGCAGCCAATCACAGAGGGGGAGGAAATGTGAATATAACGTACATAATGAATCAATTACATGCTGTCGTGAAATTACTATTGTAAAATGTGAGTAACAATGTTGCTGGAAATTACTGACTATTGGTTCTACTTCCAAGTTCAAACACATGGCAGGCCATACAATTTAATTGAATCACTTACATTTCTCTACAAACAGAACCCACTTATAGCCCTACATCCATGACAGACACACGTGTTTGATTATATATTTGGAACAACTGATCCTCCGTGACCCACCTGGGTCGTCCATGTGGCCCATGACCCAGTTCATGGCTGCGTCGATTCCAGTATTCCCAGTATAGTACACAGCCTTCCTGCAGGCCTCCAGTGGGAATCCCATCTCACACAACTGGGACACGGTAGAGTCATCCAGAACTGGGGCTGAGAGAGAGCGAGGAGGGGAGAGGGTCTAATTATATGGACGCACTCTACAGACGGCAGCATATGTACAGCAACAATAAGAACGTCATGAATGGTCCTAACAACTGCTGAGAAACTGGACATTTGGAGACGGCCAACGAAATAAAAGCATAAGTTGGCAAACCATATTCAACTCATATTCCGGACAATAGGAGCAAACCAAGTCTCTCGCCCACCATAGAATTGAAACGAAAACTCACATCACTTCACTGAAAATGCAAAACAAAGTTTCAAAGGTGTAAACACAAAATCATGGAGAAAACATAAAAAAGAGGGAAAGAAGAAAAGAAAGGAAAAGATGGCGACGGGACACAGGATGAAGGAAGGAATGAAGGAAGTGAAGATCAGAAAGGACAGACAGACTGACACAGTAGTGGGGAGTAGAGCGAGTCGTCCTCCTCGTTGCTGTGGGAACCCAGGATACCTTTGACCTCCACGTCAGGGGTCATGAGAGGGGGTGGTGCCACCTCTGGCAGAAGCTCCTCCCCTGGCTGCTGGCCGGTCCCACGGAGCGCGGTCAGGTCCAGCGTGTCGGGAACGTCGATGCTCACGTCTGCAGGGACAAAAAAAATTACATATATTTAGTTCACAGGGACAGTGCCACATTAATCCAACATCTCAGTTCTCATATCAATGGAAAAGTGACAGAGTTAGCTAAGTACAACGATCATTTCATCCGTGGTACCCTGGACTTGTCAAGCTACTACAGTGGAATTTCCCACTTGAATTTAACTGATATCGTCTGTGATAACCCACAGGTGTAGCTGTTCCATGTGTTTGTAAATGAAAATACAAGTATATTCAATACAGAAGATCATGTAGACCTTGTTTACACTGTGTGCAGAGCAGTCTACTCACCCAGTTTCTTGGGAACCCAGTCCTGCCCAAAGGTGAACTTCTTAACCTGGATAACCATGTGGTCAGGGAAAGAGGCAAAGCGGGTGGTCCTGAAAGAGGGTGATGAGGGAGAGAGAGACTAATTACAAACTACATTTTCCTCAGGAAAACGCATTGATTGATGGATGGATGATTTAATTCAGTGTTTTCCAACTCCAGTCCTCCAGTACCCCCAACAGCACAAGTGTTTGTTGTACACCCGGACAAACTCACCTGATTCAACTCATTGAGGGCTTGATAATTAGTTGAGTAGTTGAATCAGGTGTGCTTGTCCGGGGCTATAACAAAAAGTGTGCTGTTGGGGGTACTGGAGGACTGGAGTTGGAAAACACATTTAATTGACTGGAAAACTGATTGATAGATTGATTGACTGAGTGAATCTTGTGCGTTGTCATACTTGGTGGCGGTGGTCTTGGCCTGCACGGCGGAGCTCCAGAAGTCTGTGAGCGTCTCTGTTTCGCTGAGCGCCGCCATGCACGCCGTGAACGGGATACAGGCGCGCACCGTCGCTGGGGGAGGTGCTCCCGACGAGTCTGCCTCCTCACGCCGACGCTCAGCCTCCTGCAGCTCCTCTGATTGAGGGGGGAGAGAGAGAGGGATATTATTTATTTATTTAAATAAATGTTATTTTATGAAGAATATATTTGACTTATAAAAACTTGTTGGTTGACTTTTTTAATGAGGCTTCAATAAAAAACAAGATGGCAGTTGATGGGGCAGAAGTAGACTCCCTGACACAATAACAAAACTACATTTCCCATGAGCCCCTCACCTGTGTTAGTGGCCTGGTCCATAGGCACAGGTAGCTGGAGGATGTAGTCCACCCTCTGCGTGTACTTTGCTTTCTGTGACTGCTGACACACGATCCTCTCCTCTACCAGGAAACGGAAGGCTTCAGACGGGTTCACCCCCGAACGACAGTTTCTCTGAGGTGGAGGTTAATAAAACAAAAAACTTTAAGAAGATGGGGTACAACAGGAGGGAAAAAAATCGGATGACAGAAGATGGAAAAAAGGGATGGAGTATGGGATGAAAGAGGGATGATTTTACCTCCACCATATTAATGAAGTGCAATAAGAACTCCTGGGCGTCTTGTTGCCGATTGGTGGAGAACTCCGGGTGGCCCCGCCCAACAAGTGCTTTGAACATGCGCGCCGCTATGCCAACCTGGTCACCCTGGAAACAAAAAAATAATTCTTTAGACAATACACATGGAAAGTGAAAACACAATCGCTTAATGTAAACACAACTGGAAAAACTGTCATTTTTGGAGACAGTGTTTGATGCGCCAGTGCTACGGTAGCTAGCATTCTGACATAAGAAAAACTTCAGCACAATCTTCCATTGCTTCCATTCACTTACTCTGGGTTCAGAGCTGGGTTCAGAGCCATCTCCGGGGTCAGGGGCTGGTTTGGAATACTCGCCCGACAACAGACCATAGCCGAGCTTTGCTCTGAAATAAAGAAGAGATGTCGAACACCAAACATCAGACAACACATCGACAACATGGGAAATCAGTCAATTTAAATTATGTATAAATAGAGGAATTACTGATCCATCGGGAGAAATGCAATTTCTTAAACTAAACGCAGTCTTATAAATTAGGGGAAAGTGTTGAAGGAGATTTGGTCCTTAGGCAACATTATAGCCTGCAGATAGGTTTTTAGCCCAACAATTACCATCCCGTATCTTATCTAATGTTAGTCTTGGCCATAGAAATGGATTGTTTTTGCTCAGATAAGTGAACAGTTAGTGACAACTGGTGGAGAAAGGCTGGCCTTTAGACAATGACCTACTGTCCATCCAGACATAACACATGCTTCGCACAGTGCCAATGACTATGCATTTGTGTGCCATAACGGTATGCCAGTGTGACTAGCAATGAATACACGTTATAACCCTGTCTCTGTGCTACTTCCAGACACAGGTGTGTGTAGTCTCAAGGTTGTTCGGAAAGGGCAGGTTTAATAAACCGTATTCATGTTTGACGCGAAATGAATAACGTACGTTTGAGTGAGTGTGTGCGTGTTACACTGAAGAAAAGCATTGGGTGGAAACTCACACTTGGGTTTTGAAGTCCTGGGTGGGGTCGCTTGGAGCTTCATCGAAGATCTTGTCAACGTTGGAGACGTACCTGAGGCGGGGTACACACGACAGAGGGGTTTCGTGAGTATTTTTCCCAGAACAATGGGCCCTGGTCAAAAGTAGTGCACTATAAAAGGGAATAGGGCTGCATCTGGGACGCAGACTAAGAGGTAGAAGTGATAGACGGTTACTGACTTGCTCTGGAAGTCAGGCACGGTGAAGAGGACTTGCATGACCGAGTTGAGGTAGCAGCTGTTGCCCAGGTTCTTCATGCCGGTGAGTCCGGGGCCCGACAGAGGCCGCAGGGTGGCCCCTGACTCCTGGATCACCTCCCACTCTCCCACGCGTTGGTTCACCGCTATCTCCAGCTCTGTCATCGTACGCTCCGTCTGCAGGGGAGGGAGGGGAAGGTGGGGGGGGAGACAGGTGGCGAGGAAAATTGGGATGTTGAGGAGAGAGGAGAAACAGGGGGAAGGAATGAGAGAAGGAAAGACAATGACAGATTAACCAGATGGACAGGACTGTGATCTCACACTGAGTCCCATCTCTCAATTTGTTGTTATAACACAATCAATATGAGCTATTTAGCCAGGCCAGCTTTGAACATCATTTTGTCACCAACACTGGTAAGGCAAGTACAGAAAAGTATAGACCTTATTCATGAAGGAAAATGTCTGTCACTAAAGAAAAAGAGTCCTCAAACCACAACACTGAAGCTGGAAAGAACCTGCCCATAGAGACCCTGTATCTTTATTGATGTCGGCAGTCCTACCTTTTCCATGGTCATCATGTCGATGCCAAAGTGGGACAGGTGTTCGGGGAGCTTTGGGTCCAGTACCATATCATCCTCGTCATAGGAGTACACATCTGGAAAGGCCACAGAGGCGAGTCAGACATCAAAAGCTCAAAGAATACAGACTCTAACCAAGTTACGACTGTCTACGAGTCAGATTTCACATGAAATTAAATTAAGTTCTCAGTCTCAGAGTCCTTTTCCTTGCCAGTGTTTTCTTAATCTTCCCCTTTCAATAATTAAAGGGTAAGCGTCTCAGTAGGGATTCTGTGACTTCTGGAATATTGGGACTCGTGAGAAGCACTTAGTAAATAAAAAAGCATTGTGTGGTTTCAAGTGTCCAAGTATTCATATTGTGTTGCCATCACCTGCTCCGTCGGGGGTGATGGTGCCCAGTTTGACAGCCAGAGGGTGTCCTGTCTGCTGGAAGTGCAGGAGGGCATGGTTGTTCCCCCCGGAGCCATCGAAATACCTGCGACCGCAGAACACCCTTCCGTCTGACAGATTCATCCACAGGTTCTCCTGCAGGTCACACACCTCACACCGCCAACCACTGGAAGACAGGGATGGAGGGAAGGGAGAAGAGAGAAAGATGGAGAGAGGGGTGGGGAGGGAGATGGAGAGAGAGGGGTGAGGCAGAGAGATAGGGAGAAACATTGATGGATGGAGAGGAAGACGGAGGGAGAAGGAGAGATTGACTGAGAATTAACGATCATCCACTGAAACATATTTAGGCTACATATTGATATACATTATTTAATATATTAATTACATTATCAGACCTTGTATATGGTCCAAGTCTACGATGGAATTAATGGATTTATGAAACAAAAGGAGCAAAACTGTCAATGTGCAAGTTCATTTAACGCTGGAGTGCTCGTGAAATTCTAGCCAATGCCAGCTCAGAACAACAACCTAGCCTAAACAGCCTATCACCTGGGAGGGATCTTGGTGCCGTTGTCGAGCTGCTTGAGTTCGACGGCGTGCCGGGATTCCGCCCGCACCTCGCCGTCCCACTGCTGCACCTGCAGGGCGTGAGACACTGAGTCTGCAGACATCAGCCCTGTCATGGCTAGAGATACCTAAAGGGATATAGAGAAGGTTATAGGTGGTCACAACAAGAATGCATGGTGAAGTGTA
This sequence comes from Coregonus clupeaformis, assembly GCF_020615455.1. Classification (NCBI taxonomy): domain Eukaryota; kingdom Metazoa; phylum Chordata; class Actinopteri; order Salmoniformes; family Salmonidae; genus Coregonus; species Coregonus clupeaformis. The sequence goes on from NW_025534665.1 coordinate 30,826, forward strand.
ATACCTAGAGGAGGGGTCGGCAACAGGCTGCCCGCTGGCCAAAACCGTCCCGCTAGCGATTTAGTTTGCACCCTCCTTCAAGTTTTTTTTTAAACATCATGTTTTTTGGGGGTTGTTAGTGCTAGGGTAGTTTTTGGTTGTTTTTAAAACTGTAAATTCAGCTAAAATTAGTTTACTTTAGAAAATCTGTTCCCAAGTATTCCAACACAACAACAAAAAAGAGATGTAATCCAAGGTATGAAATTAGTGTTATTTTTAAATACAATCTATTTCTGGGCTTAGATGTGGTCAATTCGTGGAGTACAAATTATAATAAATGTCCATCTCCCTGACCATTCCCTCCGACAAAAAACGTCCTGCGGCTGAATCTATTTGCCTACCCCTGACTTAAAGAATAGGGCAGTCTTAGCCCAGCCAAATACTACAGTGGTAACTACAAAAGACAGCCCTCCAATCACGGTGCACAGGAAGTAGTGATACATAACTATGAAGAAAGCAAACTCTTTCTAAACACAGACAAATGCACAACACTCTTAAGAGGTAATTAGCAAAGTTGAGGCAACACTTGAAGTGTTCACCCACAATGTGTCTCACCCGCTCTCTCACAACATCCCGGCATGGTGGCGAGGTCATCGGATGTAACTTCCTGTCTATCAGGGAAGAGGACGACCTTTACTTCCTCATCATACTGCTCCTGCTCCACATTGAACCCTCCCTCGATCCCTAAGAGAGACAGAGAGAGGATGAGGAGGAGTGTCAATAGACATATGATATCAGTTTCATTGATCTATCATGGCAGACAACCGGATTCAATGGAAAATGTTGGTGTCAGCGTCCCTGAAGGCTAGCCTGGGTACCAGTATGTTTAGCTATCCTTCCACTCTGTGTAATATGCTAAACACATGCTTGTCATGACATGGAATACAAGGAGTGGAATGTTAGCAGAAACAGACTGGTACCCAGGCTACCTGAAGGCTGTTTCGGGGGTCTTTGCACCCCCATAGCCCTGTCTGAAAATGTGTTGCTGTTAACTCTGCTGTTACCTATGGCCAATCGGGTGGGCTTCTTCTTGGGTGGGTCCCCGGATCCAGAGTTCTCCTCATCTTCCTTCTGGGGAAAATTACAGTTCAGATTTGGTGAATTGTGGAATGTCTCCATCCACAAGAAAGGTGGTAAATAATGTTGATACCAAATGAACTTTGACATTCAATGTGTTGGTTGTGTGGCCACTATTCAGCCACAAGTGCATCTGTAGCAGGCTAGACTCACCCAGAGACTTCAGTGAAAGGTTTGAAGGACCAGTGTGTAACTCACCGGAGCTTTGCGGGTCCGGGAGATGTGCAGGTAAGCCCGCTGTCCGCTCCTGGTGTGGTGTCTATCCACATACTGGCTGCCGAACCCAAGGAAACTGTTCATGCACACGTACAGGCCTCCTTCACTCTCCTGAGAAAAAACCCAAACACAAACTAGTGTGAGAACAACATTAACGTTAGTCATTACATTGGCTGTCTTGGAAGCTGGACAGATAATAGTTTACCCAACAACCTAATGAATGTAACGTTACAGTAGTTGAAGTCTCCCACGCGGTCCACTCATAACATTGAAGATTATCATGACAACAACAACTGACAGTGCTATTTGTTAGCATGCTAACTAGCAAGTTAGCTAAACAGTTAGAATGACACGTCAAGTGACAGCCATAGTTAGCCAACTGGCTAGCTAGCGTTACACTTGCATGGTAACGTTGGCTAACTGGCTAGCTACGTAACATTACTGCGAGTTCATTGAAAATGTGTCATGATGATAGTCGGAAATGATTTGACAACCACTGTTTAGCTAGGTAACGTTAGCTGAATGGTAAAGATGCTAGCTGGCTAACGTTTCTCAATGTAGCTACAGTCAGTAGCTAGCTAGTTTAACTAGTTAACGTTAGCTAGCTATTGCTGTGACTAGCTAACTAGCTAGCTGTATAACTGGTAATACACAAATAAATAAGAAACAGCCCCAAATAATCTTTATCTAAATTACAGGTTTAATACGAAGCTAACGTTAGATGAGAAGATGGGTTACTCACCGGAGAGGAAAATGACAAGGCGCATTCGTCTTTGTGGACACGGTCCCCGGGCCTCGGAACCCGAATTGTGGACAGAACCGACATCAAAACCTCGCTTACCTCCGCCATCTCAAGCTAGCTAACTCTGCCTTCCAGTCGGACACTTGTTCCTCTGAGTTTGGACCCCAGCTTTTGATTCCCCTGCGTTGAATATTGTTTGTTGTTTGTATTGCTCTCCCCCTCTGTCTGTCTTTCTCCCAATGAATGGCCTGATGCCTCCCTGTTTCTGTGGACGCAAGGCCGAACGCCCATCGCGCATAGCACGCTCCGGAAGCAGTGGTAATCGTAATATATAGAGTACAAACTACCACACAATTATGCGATGTTGTGTTTGAAAGAGAAACATGAATTAAGTATGAATTCAGATCGCCAATGAATCAAATCTATATTAAAACGTCATTTAACTTCCAACACAGACATACAATAAAACAAACAGGCAAAATAGACAACAGCTGCTTATTTCACACATAACCTTTTCAGTAATTACGGTAATGTTTAACGGCTCGCCACTTCGACAGAAGGCGAAAATGTCAGGTTTTTACAGCACCAAATGAACTACTGCTGTCGCGTGGGTGGAAAGAGAACTTCACACAAAATCCAAATATGTCAATAAAATGTGGTCTATTGTAATTAATATACTATAGAAAAAGATACGGGATTGGATATATCATATCAGCTGCCACCGTTAATGCTGATGAACAAATTACTTTGCAGCCAAACAGGGTATTATTTTGACCTGTTTCATGTTCAGACCTGACATGATTGATGTTTGTGATTGGGACGTTGGTAAAGTAGACCTATATAGCCTAAATAGTTTGATTTAAGAAATTCTGCTTTAAAAAAAATAGTAGACTAGGTAAATAGATAGAAAACAAGTTTTCTGTGTGAAGCCTATAAAGTGTTATGAATGAGTGTGTACAGACTTTAGTAAGCTAGACTGAAATATTATTTTAGTATTATTTTAGTGCTTCCAAACAATGTTATTTACTGTGTCAATAAATGTACCTTCAAGTGTACTGCCTCTTTCCTTTCTCCACCCCATCCCACCCCACTCCTTCTCCTCCTCCGCTCAGCACTACCAAGCACGTCTTTCCTGCCTTTCCCACTTTCCTCTGGCCCTGTCCCTCCTCCCCCTCTCCTTCTCCTTCTCCAAAATAACTACGGCGCACCATGGCGCTTTGCGCAAATCACAACTCTGTGTACGTGGCGCTGCATATCTCTCTTATTCACTCTCTTTTCTCATTATTCTATTTCATCTCTCCTGTTGCGGGCAGCGGGGCTTCTGCAGGATCTGCGTCCGGACTCATACCCTCTTACGATGTTTTGTATTATACTGGGGTCCGTGCATACTTTAGCGAGGAGTGGGAGAAGGCTGCGGAGCTGCTCGAAAAGTCGATGACTATCCGGGAGGCTCTGTTTCGGACCCGACGGCAGTGCCATGAGGAATGTGTGCCAGCGGGATATGACAGGCTCCCAAAACTGGGTATGCGTGTGTTTGTGTTCACTGTGTTGTATGTGGTCGATTCATAGTGTGTGTGTGTGTGTGTGTGTGTGTGTGTGAGAGAGAGAGAGAGAGAGCGAGAGTATCTGTCTCTCTGTCTCCACCTGTGTGTGTTATGTGCATGCATGAAATATATTAAATCATAAGCTTCTGTTTGCCACTTACAATCACAGCTTGCTTTAGGGCCTAGATGTCTCCCAGGAGTCAGCGATGACCTTATCTATGGTCATGACTGCAAGACAGCCCTGGTATGGTACATTCCAGTAATGTAGTATCTCTGCTCTGTTTGGTGTGTGTGTGTGTGTGTGTGTGTCCTCAGACACAGAGAAAGGGAATGTGTGGGACCTATGGGCAGTGGACTGGGTCCAGCAGCGGGCTGAGTGTGTGCGGTTCTGTTTGGGACGGGCTGTCACTCCTGCAGGACAGCTTCCTGTGTCTGCTGACATCGAGTATGAGTTTAGTACCCGGAACCCCTATAACTTCCTGCAGGTCGTCTACTGGAAGGTAACTATTACTATATTCACCTGCTATTTCATTATGTTCCTATGCATATGTATGGATACAGTTGAATTGTAGATCTGAAGTGCTAAGTGCTGCATAATTGCATGTTAAAGCAGTTACAAAGGTTATTCCACTGGTAGTTAGTTAGTCTGGTATAAGGCCTATATCATGTAATGTGCTAGCTCAATTTAATACATACTTTAGCAACAATATCCTACAACTACAGCTGTGGTCTTCATGCACTCTATCTGATCTGGACTTTAACCTTCTCTTCTTCACTCTACCTCATCCTCCTGTTATTTTTCCTCCTCCCCTCTTTCTCCTTCTGCTCCTCTTCATCTTCTACCTCGTTCTCGCTCTCTTTCTGCTCTTCCTCCTCTTCCTCCTCTTCATCTACCTCGTTCTCGCTCTCTTTCGCCTCCTCCTCTACTACCTTCTGCTCTTCCTCCTCTTCATCTTTTACCTCGTTCTCTCTCTCTTTCAACTTTTCCTCTTCCTCAGCTAGGGAAAGTACAGAAGGCAGCATCAGCAGCCCACACGTTCTTGTGGCCAACCCCAGTCACCTGGAGATGAGGAACAACATTGAGAAGTATAGACGGATGGAGGGAGTAACAGAGGACGCATTCCAGGATAGAGAGATGGAGGAAGAGAAACACTGGGTAATAAAAAAAGAGTGGGAGAGGGGGAGGGTTGTGTGTGTGTGTCTGAGAAATAGTGAAATAAATGGTAGATTGAATGCATAAATGAGTATTCAAGAATCTTGTTGTAAGAAACATTCTTAGAAGATTCCCACATGTGGCCCGAGGGTTCAAATTCCTCTCTCTGAGGGTTAGAATTCCTCTCCGTGTTTCACCTAAAGTACCTAGCCAATCGTAAAAGCCCTTTGGGCTCACACGGTAACCTCTGCATGCACCCACAGCATTCTTGATAACATGTTACTAATGGAGTGTACTATAAATGAGAATACATCATGTGGACTTCACTGGACTTTTGAGACCACTAAAGCCAAACAGTAAAACAAAAAATGCGGTTAATTTCTCTCCTCTGTTTTGTTTGTCTCCAGCAGGTCTGCATGCTTTACGCACTTACTAAGCCCATTGCTCCTTTGGGAGTATAAGCTATCGACGACTCCTCTCCGTCGCACTCTGTTCTTGATGTTGACCAATTATAGCCAACCTTTCCAGCTAACATTCCTCCCTCCTCTTACCCCTAACCCCCATCCCTCTATCAACCACAGGCCCTGTACGACTCCGCCCTCACCTCTGAGGCCTCCTCTGATTGGACGCACGCCGTGGAGAAATGGAGGGAGTGTGTGAACGAGACACTGAGACAGACTGATGAATGCAGGGCGCAATGTGAGGTCGCCTCACAGCGGCTCCCTGAGAACAGAGGAGAGGATGGAATGGACGGGGTGTTTGAGAAAGCTGCAGGTGGGAGAAAAACTTGTTTGTTTGTTTAAAAATATATATTTTTAAGGGTTTTATATATCCTTATTGAGATAGGACAGTGAAGAGGACACAGAAAATGTAGGAGAGATTGTGAGTCAGAAGGTCATGGGTCGGATTTGAACCAATGCTGACATTGGTAGCTGGGCTGTACATGTGGCACTAACCACTGGACCACAGAGGTCACAGGAAAAACATGTGTGTGTTTATGAAGCTGGTTGTCTATGCAGGGCTATCGGTCATTCATTGCTAGTAGGCTGAACCTCTAGAAGGCTGAAAATATCTGTGATAGTGTTATACAGCATTATAAAGGCCTTATTACAGGGGGAGTGTTACCAAGACAGCTGACTGTAAACAGTATGATGTCACGCAGTGCATATTTGGGTTGGTCCAAAACAAGGCAAATATTGTAATTCGTTTTACATGTATACGCTAGCTGTCCTACTATTTTATGCTCATGCTATTCTCTACTTTTCTAATCTTTCCTTCCTTTCGTGTGATTTTATCACCTGTCCTCCAGCACTCTCCCTTTCCCTCCTGTCCTGCCAGCAGGCCTGTGTGACCCAGGTAGCGACGCGACCCGGAAGGATTTCAGCCCAGGAGGACTTCCTACCCACACAGCTGGAGCATCTACACATCGCACAGTTCAAAGGTTAGACAGGGGAAAGGTCATATCTGAAGTTACAGTAATGACCACATGATGACTCTAACGACAATTATGATGATAACTTCTACTGCAGCTGATGATACTAGCCTGGCGATGGCACCTGAAATTTTACATTTTTTAAACATTTTAGTCATTTAGCAGACGCTCTTATCCAGAGCGACTTACAGTTAGTGAGTGCATACATTTTTCATACTGGCCCCCCGTGGGAATCGAACCCACAACCCCGGCGTTGCAAACGCCATGCTCTACCAACTGAGCCACACAGGTGTATTATTGTAAATAGGCTCTGGTGCTTCATACAGGAGTTTACATGTCTAGTGAACGACCAAAGCACATCTCCTCTCTCTCTCTCTCATCTATTTCCCGCAGCGGGCGATCTAGGAGGAGCGGTGCGTTCTCTGCGGTCTCTCCTCCTGTTCTACCCCTTAGACAAAGACTCCCTCAGTAACCTGCAGCTCTACACAGAGACACTGGGGGGCGACACTGAGGCACATGGGACACAGCCCTCCCAGGTACTACTTGTGCTCAGCCTCAAATCAACAACCCCTAGCCTGGCCCACTAGGGAGGCTTCATTTTATAAACAACACTCCTCAAATTTGATAGATACATGATTGTGTCTTACTCTACTGTGAAGATCAGTGTATTGGTTTTCTCCACCATCTCTGTCTCTGTCTTTATATACTCAGGAGATAGCCAGGTATGTGAGCCGCTCATTGCAGGAGAAAAAGCTACTCTTCTTCGGAATGGAAAACCTAAATTTCAATTTCACCGACCCGGTATGATAAAGTTGTTTATTGATTATCATTGGATATGGTTTGGTCTAGAGCCATAACGTAGCTATATCTAGGCTATATATGGCTTTGATTTGGTCACTCACATTTACTTTCAAACTGAACAATACAGCAGTTTGTTCCTTTTGTGTTTTTTTCTCCCATATAGGATCTCTGGACTCCAGAGGAGGTTGTTCCTGAATTGCTGAGAGAAACATGGAGGTAAGAGGAAAAGAGAAGGAGAAAGTTACTGCAAAGAGGACAGGAGTGTGGAGAGAAAGGGCTTTGAAGTGCTATTGGGCGGTTGAAAGCCATTTCCTTTTTGATTTCTAGAGCAGAAAAGGAAGTGCTGAATGAGAAAATGAAGGAGGGAGAGAAAGAGGTGGAGATGGACGATAGTGGGTTCTACGCAGGTAACGATAAACATTAGCGTTTGGCATGTTACAAGCACACATTGACGGATTGGTAATTACAAAAAACATAATGGCTCGGGTCTCTGAGGATTGGGAAACACTAATCTGAGAAACACCTATTTGATTTAAATGTGTGCGTGCGTGTGTGTGCACTCTCTTCGTGTGTCTCGCTCACCCTTCCATTATGTTTCCCTCCCCAGGGGGTCCCGTACCTCAGGTTGGTGTCACCATCAGCATGGACGACCATTCTTTAAATGGAACCAATCGCGTCGTGCTGGACGGAGTTCTAGATCAGAAGGAATGCGACACAGTACTGCGCCTAGCGACCGTAAGCTTGCATATGATTCGCTCAGAAAACTGAGCCCTGTCCCTTTGGTGTTTGCCATTGGATGGGAAATAATAGATAAAACTGCAATATGGTGAAAATCACACAGAGCCTATCAAGGGCCATATATATACAGTGCCAGTCAAAAGTCTGGACACACCTACTCATTCCATGGTTTTTCTTTATTTTTACTATTTTCTACATTGTAAAATAATAGTGAAGACATCAAAACTATGAAATAACACATATGGAATCATGTAGTAACCAAAAAAGTGTTCAACAAATCAAAATATATTTGAGATTCTTCAAAGTAGACACCTATTGCCTTGATGACAGCTTTGCACACTCTTGGCATTCTCTCAACTCATCCCAAACCATCTCAATTGGGTTGGTCATCTGGCCAGGTCATCTGATGCAGCACTCCCTCACTCTCCTTGGTCAAATAGCCCTTACACAGCTTGGAGGTGTGTTTTGGGTCATTATCCTGTTGAAAAACAAAATGATAGTCCCACTAAGCGTAAACCAGATGGGATGGCGTATCGCTGCAGAATGCTGTGGTAGCCATGCTGGTTAAGTGTGTCTTGAATTCTAAATAAATCACAGACAGTGTCACCAGCAAACCTCCTCCATGCTTCACGGTGGGAACCACACATGTGGAGATTATCCGTTCACCTATTCTGCATCTCACAAAGACACAGCGGTTGGAACCAGAAATCTCAAATTTGGACTCATCAGTGTTTCTTGGCCCAAGCAAGTCTCTTCTTCTTATTGGTGTCCTTTAGTAATGGTTTCTTTGCAGCAATTCGACCATGAAGGCCTGATTCACGCAGTCTCCTCCGAACAGTTGATGTTGTGATGTGTCTGTTACTTGAACTCTGTGAAGCATTTATTTGGGCTGCAATCTGAGGTACAGTTAACTCTAATTAACTTATCCTCTGTAACTCTGGGTCTTCCTTTCCTGTGGCAGTCCTCATGAGAGCCAGTTTCATCATAGCGCTTGATGGTTTTTGAGACTGCACTTGAAGAAACTTGAAAAGTTCTTGAAATGTTCCGTATTGACTGACCTTCATGTCTTAAAGTAATGATGGACTGTCGTTTGTCTTTGCTTATTTGAGCTGTTCTTGCCATAATATGGACTTGGTCTTTTACCAAATAGGGCTATCTTCTGTATACCACACCTACCTTGTCACAACACAACTGATTGGCTCAAATGCATTAAGAAGGAATTAAACACCTGTTAATTGAAATGCATTCCAGGTGACTACCTCATCAAGGCAAGGGTGGCTATTTGAAGAAAAACTAATTTTCATTTGTTTAACACATTTTTGGTTATTACATGATTCCATATGTGTTATTTCATAATAGAAAATAGTAAAAATAAAGAAAAACCTTTGAATGAGTAGGTGTGTCCAAACATTTGACTGCTACTGTATATATACAGTGTATTCGCATAGTAATCAGATTTTTCCATATTTTGTTACGTTACAGACGTATTCTAAAATAAAAAATAAAAAAATCTTTCCTCATCAATCTACACACAATAGCCCATAATGACAAAAGCGAAAACAGGTTTTTTAGAAATGTTTGCCAATTAATTAAAAATAGAAAACAGAAATACCTTATTTACAGAAGTATTCAGACCCTTTGCTATGAGACTTGAAATTGAGCTCAGGTGCATCCTGTTTCCATTGGTCATCTTTGAGATGTTTCTACAACTTGATTGGAGTCCTCCTGTGGTGAATTCAATTGATTGGACATGATTTGGAAAGACACACACCTGTCTATATAAGGTCCAACAGTTGACAAAGCATATCAGAGCAAAAACCAAGCCATGAGGTCGAAGGAATTCCCTGTAGAGCTCCGAGACAGGATTTTGTCGAGGCACAGATCTGGGGAAAGGTACGAAAACATTTCTGCATCATTGAAGGTACCCAAGAACACAGTGGCCTGCATCATTCTTAAATGGAAAAAGTTTGGAACCACCAAGACTCTTCCTAGAGCTGGCCGCCCGGCCAAACTGAGCAATCGGGGGAGAAGGGCCTTGGTCAGGGAGGTGACCAAGAACCTGATGGTCACTCTGACAGAGCTCCAGAGTTCCTCTGTGGAGATGGCCTTAATGGTAGAGTGGCCAGACGGAAGCCACTCCTCAGTAAAAGGCACATGACAGCCCGCTTGGAGTTTGCCAAAAGGCACCTAAAGACTCTCAGATCATGAGAAATAAGATTGTCTGGTCTGATGAAATCAAGATTGAACTCTTTGGCCTGAATGCCAAGCGTCACGTCTGGAGGAAACCTGGCACCATCTCTATGGTGAAGCATGGTGGTGGCAGCATCATGCTGTGGGGATGTTTTTCAGCGGCAGGGACTGGGAAGCTAGTCAGGATTGAGGGAAAGATGAACTGAGCAAAGGACAGAGAGATCCTTGATGAAAACCTGCTCCAGAGCGCTCAGGACCACAGACTGGGGCGAAGGCTCAGATTCCAACAGGACAACGACCCTAAGCACACAGCCAAGACAACGCAGGAGTGGCTTCTGGACAGGTCTCTGAATGTCCTTGAGTGGCCCAGCCAGAGCCTGGACTTGAACCCAATCGAACATCTCTGGAGAGACCTGAAAATAGCTGTGTAGCGACGCTCCCCATCCAACCTGACAGAGCTTGAGAGGATCTGCAGAGAAGAATGGGAGGAACTCCCCAAATACAGTTGTGGCAAGCTTGTAGCGTCATACCCAAGAAGACTCGAGGCTGTAATCGCTGCCAAAGGTGCTTCAACAAAGTACTGAGTAAAGGGTCTGAATACTTTTAAAATTTTCAAAAAACCTGTTTTTGCTTTGTCATTATGGGGTATTGTATGTAGATTGATGAGGGTAAAAAAACTATTTAAAATTTTAGAATAAGGCTGTAACGTAGCAAAAGGTGGAAAAAGTCAAGGGGTCTGAATACTTTCCGAATGCACTGTATACACTTTATGAATACAGGCCTTGATCTTTATGGTTCTTAGGGATATGAGCCAGGGGTGGATTTGGAATTCAGCAATAGCAGAAGTATTCCAACAGGGCTGTGAGCTCATATCTTCCATGATCACTTCCTGTGTTGTCTCTGACAGGCTGCTGCTTCCGTTGGGGACGGTTACCTGGGGCGACGGTCCCCACACACGCCCCATGAGAAGTTTGAGGGCCTGACTGTCCTCAGAGCTGCCAAGGTGAGAACGATGGATTTGGAGATGAAATCTATCTGTCTAGCCGTCTGTCTGTCTATCTCTTTGTCTCACGTGGTCACATAGCTAATGAACAGTAAAACACTTTTCTGCTCTGCAGTTGGCTCAGGACGGTATGGTGAACCAATCAGACGCTAAGCTGCTGCATGAGATGGGGGAGAGGGTGAGAACCCTGCTGCACTCCTACTTCAGGAGCCCCTCAGGACTCCACTTCTCCTACACACATCTAGTGTGCCGCAGCGCCATCACAGGTATGGTCCACTCAAGCAATGCGCTCTATTTCTTGAAATGATGGTTCCAAAAAATGTTTTACATCTCAGAAGTGGTCTAACATTCCATATTTCATGTACCATTCCATATTTTCCATCTGTTCTGTTGATTCCATTATGTATTCAGTTTGTGGGTCTCAATGTCAAAATTAATAGGAAAGATTGGCACATGCAAAATGGCACAAAGCTTTCCTATTCAAATAGGGTTGAGGCCTTTTGCCATTTATAGTGTAACCTAATAGCTAACCCCTGACCTGTATCAGGTGTCTTATCTGCTCTGTGTTATGTCACCCGTTGTGTCACCTGGGTCGTGTTCATTAGGGCACGCAATGGACAACTGTCTTAAACGTTTTGCAACGGAAAACTAAAATGAGTGTTTCTTATTGGAAAACTCCAGGTAGTCCCTCCCTATTTCAGTCAGTTTTCTTCCATTTGGTGCCTAATGAACATGATCCTCTTGTGTTGTGTGTCCTGTCCAGGGGACCAGGAGGGGAGACTGGACCTGTCTCACCCTGTTCATGTGGACAACTGTCTACTGGAACCTGAGACCAGACAGTGCTGGAGAGAACCACCTGCCTTTACACACAGAGACCTGAGGTACACACACACTCACACAGGCAGAACACACATACACAAATGCGCGCACACATGCACAAGCTGGCAGGATGCACAAACAGAGACACGTAGGCTGGCAGAACACATGACACACACACACACACACAGAAGCATGCAGATGTGTGCACTGTGCATGCACACACATGTAATTACACCTAAAAAGCATACACAAGACTTGGAAGTTGAACTATATAATACCACATACACTCCCCTTCCGTATGTATTTGGATGGTGGTAAATTTGGCTCTATACTCCAGCAGTTTGGATTTGAGATAAAATGTTTCATATAAGGCGACAGTATAGAATGTCAACTTTTATTTGAGGGTATTTTCATACATATCGGTTTTACCGTTTTGAAATGTAAGCATCGTATGTATCTTCAAGAAGTCATTTGGACATATTTACTTATAGTATATTAAATTAGTAAAAAGTATAGTATTTGGTCCCAAATTCCTAGAACGCAATGACTACATCAATCTTGTGGCTCTACAAACTTTTTGGATGCATTTGCAGTTTGGTTTTGTTTCGGATTATGTTTTGCCCAATAGGAACTGAATGGTGAATGATGTATTGTGTCATTTTGGAGTCAATTTCATTGTAAATAAGAATGTTTCTGAACACTTCTACTTTACTGTCCAAATACATACGGAGAGGTGTGTATGTACATTACTTGAACAGACATTCCCATCCTGAATAAACTCAAACCAGTACGGCGTGACATCTTGATACTAACACTGTTTGATGGTCTCCTCATTCTAAGGTAAACAAACACAGCATTCAAACAAACACAGGTGCATTTATAGAGAGCTTTATCTCTCCCCCAGAACGAACCCACCTGTTTGCCATTCCCTCCCCTACCTGGGGCGCCATGGGCCCATTCCACAGGCTAGTGGAGATTATTGATTTCAGGCAGGAGGGTGTGAGGAAATAATGAGACGTGCTTCTGGCAGTGTGCTATATAATACCACTAGGTCTGTTTACTAAGCAATAAAGATGACAACTGACAACTTTGGCTAGACTTGCTAAATGACGACTAAGACCATGTCTGATTCCATTCCAGTGCTGTGCTCTATCTGAACGATGACTTTGACGGTGGGGAGCTCTTCTTCACAGACAGGGATGCGAAGACTGTCACAGTAAGTCACTTGACCTTAAAACTCAAGTAGAACACTTTACAATGGCTGATCTTCACATACCTTTTGACCTATGCCCCACCGTGACCTGGTCATCACTATCTGGCCATGCTAGAAAGGATAGAAGTACAGCTTTCTAACACATACAATTCTAACCTTAACCCGTTCAGTAACCATGCACCTAATATTAGCCCTAACACTAAATTAAGAACAAATGGTCTGTGTTGTGTGTACTTCTTAGTAAGCTCTGACGATATTGCCTCTTCTATCCATTCTAACATGGCCCTTATAGAGGCTACCCTTTCTGACAGTCTATTTCTCTCTCTCTCTCTCTCTCTCTCTCTCTCTCTCTCTCTCTCACGCTCTCTCGCTCTCGCTCTCTCTCTAGGCCCGGGTGAAGCCCACCTGTGGTCGACTGGTGGGGTTCTCCTCCGGTCCTGTTAACCCCCATGGTGTGACCGCGGTGACTGCTGGCCGCAGGTGTGCACTGGCCCTCTGGTTCACCAAGGAGAAGCACCACAGGGATATGGTGAGGACTATTAGTGGCTTGGTTGCTCTATACAAGCCTGGTCCCAGATCAGATATGTTTGGCATGACAATGACCATAGGAGTTCTTTTTCATTTTTCCCATCTTGCGCTGATATTCAAAGCTATTTTCTCTATGCTAATTAACTTTATGTTTAGATAGCGCTTTTGAAGAATAAGTCAATGTCAGTTAGGGTTGGCAGTCAAATAACATGTGACAATAGATATTAATGATCTATAATTCATTAATAGTTTATTAATTATCTATAATTTTAAGGTTGAACTTGAGGAAAGTTCCGGCACAATTTTCCCTAGATTTTTAAAGGAGCACTTCTGCTTCCTACCCCGCTAGCCTGGATTTTGTCTGATCACGGCCGTGGTGTGAATAAGGTCCATTCTACCTCACTTTACCTCACATTACTGTACCTTCTGTGCTTCATGCAGGAGAGGGAGGAGGCTGAGGCCCTGTGGGCTGCGGATGGACAGAGTGTGACGAAAGGAGGAGAAGTAAAAGAGGAGGGAAGAGAGGGCACCGCTGCCCCCGCTCGGAGTGGTAGGAGTGGAAGCCAGTCGTCGAGGAGTAGAGGGAGGGGCAGGGTGACAGGGGGAAAGGACGAGCTGTGATGAGCTGCTGTGATGGATTTAAAGACTGAACCACCCACTCTGAACAACAGGGTAGTTCTGTTCACCTCCCCATCCTACTTGGTGGACCGTCCCGGTCCAGCCACCAGTCCCCTCTCCCAAAAGACCATGAACTCTTCTCTATTTTTACACCATGCTTTTCAATCCCTACCCACGCTCTTTCACTCTCTCTTTCTCTCTTTCTCTCTCTCTCTCCCTCCCTCTCTCTCTGTCTGTGAGACCATTTGTGAAAGAAGGTATTTGTGTCTATCTTTCCCTCGCTCTCAGTGTAAAGTGTTCCTTGAGACTGTGTTGCCTGATTGTGTATGTGTCTTTCCTCCCCCTCCATTGACATTCAGTCCATTTGTGTTACAGTGTATGCCTTAGTGTTTGCTATGTAATAACTGTTACATACCTGCTGGAGAAAAGGAAACGGAATAAAAGGAATTGAATAAAAGTTATTCAAAATGGTGGAGAGAGTGAGAATGAAAAAGCCCTTGCTGCAGATATACAAAAAAGCCATAGCTAAGGTGCTTCCGAAGTGGCATCTCGCCTCTATCAGAAAGTGGTATAAGTGGGAGAGAGAATTTTGAAATCCCCTTTATTGGGTCAATGCCATACATTACACACATGTACATTAAAAACATGACATATTAAACATCGACAAAAGCTCTCATATACAACCCTGTAAAAGAAGAAAAGGGGCGGCAGGTAGCTTAGTGGTTAAGAGCGTAGTGCCAGTAACCGGAAGGTCGCTGGTTCTAATCCCCGAGCCGACTAGGTGAAAAATCTGTCGATGTGCCCTTGAGCAAGGCACTTAACCCTAATTGCTCCTGTAAGTCTCTCTGGATAAGAGTGTCTGCTAAATGACTAAAAGGTCAACTCCAAACATCCCGCATTATCAACTGTTTAACCCTTTACACTCATACCCGTATACGGGTTGAAAATGGCATATTTAGAACGTAGTGGCTGTACGGTAACATGCTATACATGACGTCAGAGCTCTGGTTCTGCGCTTCACAGCTCTGTATGGGTTTTGACTGACAGCCGTTTTGAACTTGAGCACCGGGCATGACAAGAAGTTGCCCCCATCCCTCACGGTAATTGGGCCACCTTTGCAAATGTTTTGTTGTCTGAGTGAGGGGAATACTGTAAATTAGGATTCATCGACATATTTTGAAAGATGAGACGTTGAGAATTATAATAAATACTGCTTTGATGTCATACAAGCAAGCCAAATACCCATATGGTCCAAATGTGCACTTCACATTTCCAAATCATAAAACTCATGTCATACAGTGGGGAAAAAAAGTATTTAGTCAGCCACCAATTGTGCAAGTTCTCCCACTTAAAAAGATGAGAGAGGCCTGTAATTTTCATCATAGGTACACGTCAACTATGACAGACAAATTGAGAAAAGAAAATCCAGAAAATCACATTGTAGGATTTTTAATGAATTTATTTGCAAATTATGGTGGAAAATAAGTATTTGGTCACCTACAAACAAGCAAGATTTCTGGCTCTCACAGACCTGTAACTTCTTCTTTAAGAGGCTCCTCTGTCCTCCACTCGTTACCTGTATTAATGGCACCTGTTTGAACTTGTTATCAGTATAAAAGACACCTGTCCACAACCTCAAACAGTCACACTCCAAACTCCACTATGGCCAAGACCAAAGAGCTGTCAAAGGACACCAGAAACAAAATTGTAGACCTGCACCAGGCTGGGAAGACTGAATCTGCAATAGGTAAGCAGCTTGGTTTGAAGAAATCAACTGTGGGAGCAATTATTAGGAAATGGAAGACATACAATACCACTGATAATCTCCCTCGATCTGGGGCTCCACGCAAGATCTCACCCCGTGGGGTCAAAATGATCACAAGAACGGTGAGCAAAAATCCCAGAACCACACGGGGGGACCCTAGTGAATGACCTGCAGAGAGCTGGGACCAAAGTAACAAAGCCTACCATCAGTAACACACTACGCCTGCCAGGGACTCAAATCCTGCAGTGCTAGACGTGTCCCCCCTGCTTAAGCCAGTACATGTCCAGGCCCGTCTGAAGTTTGCTAGAGTGCATCCAGAAGAGGATTGGGAGAATGTCATATGGTCAGATGAAACCAAAATATAACTTTTTGGTAAAAACTCAACTCGTCGTGTTTGGAGGACAAAGAATGCTGAGTTGCATCCAAAGAACACCATACCTACTGTGAAGCATGGGAGTGAAAACATCATACTTTGGGGCTGTTTTTCTGCAAAGGGACCAGGACGACTGATCCGTGTAAAGGGAAAGAATGAATGGGGCCATGTATCGTGAGATTTTGAGTGAAAACCTCCTTCCATCAGCAAGGGCATTGAAGATGAAACGTGGCTGGGTCTTTCAGCATGACAATGATCCCAAACACACCGCCCGGGCAACGAAGGAGTGGCTTCGTAAGAAGCATTTCAAGGTCCTGGAGTCTCCAGATCTCAACCCCCATAGAAAATCTTTGGAGGGAGTTGAAAGTCCGTGTTGCCCAGCGACAGCCCCAAAACATCACTGCTCTAGAGGAGATCTGCATGGAGGAATGGTCCAAAATACCAGCAACAGTGTGTGAAAACCTTGTGAAGACTTACAGAAAACGTTTGACCTGTGTCATTGCCAACAAAGGGTATATAACAAAGTATTGAGAAACTTTTGTTATTGACCAAATACTTATTTTCCACCATAATTAGCAAATAAATTCATTAAAAATCCTACAATGTGATTTTCTGGATTTTTTTTCCTCATTTTGTCTGTCATAGTTGACGTGTACCTATGATGAAAATTACAGGCCTCTCTCATCTTTTTAAGTGGGAGAACTTGCACAATTGGTGGCTGACTAAATACTTTTTTTCCCCACTGTATATAGTGTCAACGTTTAGGATCACTATGCGCTGGACGCAGTACACTCCTCTCCTTTCCTGCCTCCCCGTAGCACACCTGGTCCGGTCTGGACCCCGGCGCGATGCTTCCCCTCTCAGTCCTCCCACAATGCACCATGTCCTGTCTGGACCCTGGTGTGGGAGCCCTCGACCCTGGAGAGGGTCTGACGTCTGGTGGCACGGAACAACCTGACTGGTGTGGGACGAGAGGGACGCTGGTCCCGGCCCAGCAGTCCTCCCGCGATGCACCAAGTCCTGTCTGGACCCTGGTGTGGGAGACCCCGACCCTGGAGAGGGGTTGACGTCTGGCTCCGGCTCGGAACTCGGTGGAGCGGATGGCTCCGGCATGGGGGAAGAGTAGACGACCGGACCCGGACTTGGCACTGGTGAAGCGGACTGCCCCGGCTCTGGTAGGGAGCAGATAACCGGAGCTGGACTTGGCACCGGTGGAGCGGACTGCTCTGGCACAGGAGTAAAGCAGCTGACTGTAGCTGGAGACTCTGGACTGCAGACCGTTGCAGGAGGCTCCGGGCCATGGACCATCACTGGAGGCTTCGGGCCATGGACCATCACTGGAGGCTTCGTGCCATGGATCATCACTGGAGGCTTCGTGCCATGGATCATCACTGGAGGCTTCGTGCCACCATGAATCATCACTGGAGGCTTCGTGCCATGGATCATCACTGGAGGCTTCGTGCCATGGATCATCACTGGAGGCTTCGTGCCACCATGGATCATCACTGGAGGCTTCGTGCCATGGATCATCACTGGAGGCTTCGTGCCATGGATCATCACAGGAGGCTTCGTGCCATGGATCATCACAGGAGGCTTCGTGCCATGGATCATCACTGGAGGCTTCGGCCAATGGATCATCACTGGAGGCTTCATGCCATGGATCATCACTGGAGGCTTCGGGCCATGGATCATCACTGGAGCCCGGCAAGTGTGGGGCGCTGGCCCATGACGCACTGGGCTGTGGACCCGCACCACTGGTTTGGTGCGAGGAGCAGGTACGGGGCGCACCGGGCTGGAGAGACGCACAACTGGTTTAGTGCGAGGAGCAGGCACGGGCCGTACCAGGCTGGGGACACGCACCACTGGTTTGGTGCGAGGAGCAGGTACGGGCCATACCGGTCTGTGAAGGCGCACTGGCGGCACAGTGCGTAAAGCTGGCGCATAGCCTGGTGCCTGCACGGTCACACGCTCCTCAAAGCGAGTGCGGGGAGTTGGCTCTCTTCTGAAACCTGGCTCCGCCAGCCTCTGCTCTAAGGACTGAGCTCTCTGCTGCTGGAGGGTTAACTCCTCTCTCAGCTCCTCCTGTTGTCTGGCCAGCTCCTCTCTCTGTGCATCCACTGACTCCTTCTCCCTGTGGGCCTCCTGCAGCACCTCCCTTTGAAGGGAGCTCTCCTGCTCTCTCTTAGCTAACAGCCCCCGTAAGGTAGTTATCTCCTCTCTCAGAGTGCTGAGCTGCATGTCTTGGAGGGCCTCTATAATAGCGGCCTCCTCTTCCTCTACAGTCAGCCCTTTCAGGGCCTCCTTCTGCGCCGTGTGCCCCCCAAAAAATGTTTTTATTGGGGCTGCCTCTCGTGCTTCCTTCGCGGTCGGCACTGTCGGCGTCGACGTTGATTCTCTCCTGCCTGGGCTTCTTCCTTCGCCCAGGGTCCTTTACCGGCTAATATCTCCTCCCATGTCCAAAATGTCTTCCCCACCTGTGTCCAGAGTGTCTGCTCCTCCTGGCCACGCTGCTTGGTCCGTTGGTGGTGGGATCTTCTGTCACGTTCGTTGTGTAAAGGATCGGACCAAGGTGCAGCATGGTATGCGTACATAGTCGTTTATTTTGATAAACACCGACAAAATAAAAAAATCCAACAGAACGTGAAGTTCAAGAGGCTAAACATCCAACAAGCCAAACAGAAACAAGATCCCGCAACTAAAGGTAGGCAAAATGGCTGCCTAAGTATGATCCCCAATCAGAGACAATGATTGACAGCTGCCTCTGATTGGGAACCACACCCGGCCAACATAGAAATCTATAACATAGATATGTCAACATTCACACCCTAACCAAACTAACTAGAGAATAACAGGGTTCTCAAGGTCAGGGCGTGACATCAACGGCACAGCTAGGAGAACATTTCCCAGGAATATCTTATGTTACTAAATGTGTCTAGAGTATTTTCTGATTTCGTTATCAACAAATGCGGCGAAAGTACAGTAAATGTAAAATGCACATAAAATCAACAGTGTAATGTTTGGATTCAGTTTTGTGTCAGTTGAACTGTTGCATACTCACCTTTGGTCTAATCATTTTCCCATTATCTACAAACTGTTCCCTTTCAATTGTTACCATGGTTATGCATATGGTTTTCATATTTCTTCTGGAAGAAACATTTCAATTTAGCCCTATCCATATAGGCCAATTCCCACGAGTGTAAAGGGTAAAAACATCAACTGCATGTGACTAGAGAGAGTGAGGGAGAAAGAGAGGGACAAGTGGGGGGTTGACATAATGGCGATAGGTGTGAATTCGTAGGGTCCATTAACGGATTACCTCAGTGCCAGGCTGCCCTTTAACCGTGTGGAGATTAAGACCATGAAACCAAGAGAGGGTTAATGTGTGAGTGTCAGAGATGGAGGGGAGGTAGAAAGAGGCAGAGGGGAAGGGAGGAGAGAGGTAGACAGATAAGGAGAAAGATATATTACACCTGCTCAGGGACTAGACCCTGCAGTACAGAAACACTGACATAGAAAGGGAAAGACTGAGAGGGAGGGGGAGATAGACCGAGCTCTGCAATGCATAAAAAAATGGATGCTTAGGGGGAGAGAGAGGGAGCGACAGAAAGAGACAGAGAGAGAGAGGTATGCAGAAGGGGGGAAGGATAGAAAGAGAGATTACCGTTAATCCCTCATAAATGAGTGCATTTGTTTATGAAGCTTACGAAATCTCTCCCATTTAGAATACGGAATCATAATCCAACTAGAAATCATTTAATAATTGACATCCAGTCTGACACACTCACTCACTCACTCACTCACTCCTCAACTCCCATCTTCTCTCCCATTAAAACACTCCCCCATTTATATCACCCACCCTTCTCCCCCTCCTCTTCTCGTCTCGTGCATTACTGAGTCACGGCCAGTCAAGCACTGTTTACGACCCATATTAACTCTCACTCCCCCCTGTGTGATAATCCGCGGGTGCTGCAGAATTGGGTCGACTGGCCTGTTAATGGACTCCTGGTATTAACCGCTTCCATCTTACCCTCTCCAGCCGCTGCATTCCCTAAAAGGCTAAGTTAATCTGTGTTTAAGCAGGCGTACATCTATATCATGCATCTCAAGCAGTATCACACTGTCACTCCACTATCTAGCATTAAATGATATGTCTATATGTGTCTATGTGTATACAAGTGATGTACTGTATATTGGCTATACTTCATCTGTTGAATATCACACGATTAGTAATAAATAAATAAAAAAAATATATATATATACAGTGGGGGAAAAAAGTATTTAGTCAGCCACCAATTGTGCAAGTTCTCCCACTTAAAAAGATGAGAGAGGCCTGTAATTTTCATCATAGGTACACGTCAACTATGACAGACAAAATGAGGAAAAAAAATCCAGAAAATCACATTGTAGGATTTTTAATGAATTTATTTGCAAATTATGGTGGAAAATAAGTATTTGGTCAATGACAATACATTTCTCAATACTTTGTTATATACCCTTTGTTGGCAATGACACAGGTCAAACGTTTTCTGTAAGTCTTCACAAGGTTTTCACACACTGTTGCTGGTATTTTGGCCCATTCCTCCATGCAGATCTCCTCTAGAGCAGTGATGTTTTGGGGCTGTCGCTGGGCAACATAGAATTTCAACTCCCTCCAAAGATATTCTATGGGGTTGAGATCTGGAGACTGGCTAGGCCACTCCAGGACCTTGAAATGCTTCTTACGAAGCCACTCCTTCGTTGCCCGGGCGGTGTGTTTGGGATCATTGTCATGCTGAAAGACCCAGCCACGTTTCATCTTCAATGCCCTTGCTGATGGAAGGAGGTTTTCACTCAAAATCTCACGATACATGGCCCCATTCATTCTTTCCTTTACACGGATCAGTCGTCCTGGTCCCTTTGCAGAAAAACAGCCCCAAAGCATGATGTTTCCACCCCCATGCTTCACAGTAGGTATGGTGTTCTTTGGATGCAACTCAGCATTCTTTGTCCTCCAAACACGACGAGTTGAGTTTTTACCAAAAAGTTCTATTTTGGTTTCATCTGACCATATGACATTCTCCCAATCCTCTTCTGGATCATCCAAATGCACTCTAGCAAACTTCAGACGGGCCTGGACATGTACTGGCTTAAGCAGGGGGACACGTCTGGCACTGCAGGATTTGAGTCCCTGGCGGCGTAATGTGTTACTGATGGTAGGCTTTGTTACTTTGGTCCCAACTCTCTGCAGGTCATTCACTAGGTCCCCCTGTGTGGTTCTGGGATTTTTGCTCACCGTTCTTGTGATCATTTTGAGCCCACGGGGTGAGATCTTGCGTGGAGCCCCAGATCGAGGGAGATTATCAGTGGTCTTGTATGTCTTCCATTTCCTAATAATTGCTCCCACAGTTGATTTCTTCAAACCAAGCTGCTTACCTATTGCAGATTCAGTCTTCCCAGCCTGGTGCAGGTCTACAATTTTGTTTCTGGTGTCCTCTGACAGCTCTTTGGTCTTGGCCATAGTGGAGTTTGGAGTGTGACTGTTTGAGGTTGTGGACAGGTGTCTTTTATACTGATAACAAGTTCAAACAGGTGCCATTAATACAGGTAACGAGTGGACAGAAGAGCCTCTTAAAGAAGAAGTTACAGGTCTGTGAGAGCCAGAAATCTTGCTTGTTTGTAGGTGACCAAATACTTATTTTCCACCATAATTTGCTAATAAATTCATTAAAAATCCTACAATGTGATTTTCTGGAGAAAAAAAATCTCAATTTGTCTGTCATAATTGACGTGTACCTATGATGAAAATTACAGGCCTCTCTCATCTTTTTAAGTGGGAGAACTTGCACAATTGGTGGCTGACTAAATGCTTTTTTTCCCCACTGTATATCCATCCAGGATACCTGGGCCAGGTCAATTAGGAAGGCCTGCTCGCTAAAGTGTTTTAGGGAGCGTTTGAAAGTTACGGACGCAGGCAATAAGGCAGTGATTGCTGAGATCCTGGTTGAAGACAGCGGAGGTGTATTTAGAGGGTAAGTTAGTCAGGATGATATCTATGAGGGTACCCATGTTTACGGATTTAGGGTTGTACCTGGTAGGTTCGTTGATAATTTGTGTGAGATTGAGGGCATCTAGTTTGGATTGTAGGATGGCCGGGGTGTTAAGCATATCCCAATTTAGGTCACCAAGCAGTACGAACTCTGAGGATAAATGGGGGGCAATCGATTCACATATGGTGTCCAGGGCACAGCTGGGGGCTGAGGGGGGTCTGTAGCAAGCGGCAACAGTGAGAGACTTATTTCTGGAAAGGTGGATTTTTAGAAGTTGAAGCTCAAACTGTTTGGGCACAGACCTGGATAGTATGATAGAGCTCTGCAGGCTATCTCTACAGTAGATTGCAACTCCACCCCCTTTGGCAGTTCTATCTAGACGGAAAATGTTATAGTTGGGGATGGAAATTTCAGAATTTTTGGTGGCCTTCCTAAGCCAGGATTCAGACACTGCTAGAACATCAGGGTTGGCGGAGTGTGCTAACGCAGTGAATAACTCAAACTTAGGAAGGAGACTTCTGAAGGAGATTGTACCCTTTATGATACTGTATATTGTCAAATCAAGTCGAGTGATCCTTTCATATCAATGTTGGTTACTGCCATCACACTATAGAAGCACATTGGTCACAGTTGACAAATAAAGGCAGGCATACAAGTATCGCAACAATTTACCAAGACAGTGTAGTCAAGTATTAGATAGGCTTTCACTTCAGTGTCTTCCCAGGTTGTTTGTTGATGGCTGAGTCCTCTGGCTGTGTGACTTGACATTTAGTCCCATCCCCCCCTTCCATTTGTTTAAGACTGGGACAGAGGGACAGTGGGCTGCTAATGGCTGTGGTATTATTATTATTATGTATAGCATCACAGAGCAACAGAAGGCTCAGTGCTCTGACCTGGCTGTCACATCTCTACTGCAGCCAAATGCTGCTCTGCTCTACAGGCTCACTGCTGACGCGTGTAACTTAGCTGAATGTGCGAGACCAAAAGAGACGACCACACAAAGCTTAGTAGATTATAATTCTGGTTCACTCACATTCCCCGCCATACCTCTTGCTCTCCCACTCTCTTTCTCTCTCACTCTGTCTGTCCCTCCCCTGAATCCAGGGTCAGCGCTGTCAGAAAAAGGAGAGTGTCTGTTCGCTCAACGAGTCCTGTTGCTGTTTGGCCATGTGAGAGAGGGTGGAAGTACTGGGTTAATACTAACTATCAAAAAACGGATCAACTAACTATCCACTAACCTATGATCATTTTACCAGAGATACAGTATTGTTTTGTTGAACTGAATAACCTTAACGCTAACCAAACCCTAACAATCTTAGGCTACTGTGTCAGAAGTGTGAAGATAACTTCAGAAAGTCAAAGGGCAATGTAGTGAAACCTCTCTCTCACTCTCTCTCTCTCTCTTTCTCTTTCTCACTGTGTTTGTTTCCTCTCTCTCTCTATCTCACTCTCACACCCCCTGGACACTCTTTCTCTCTCTCTTTTTTACTGTGTCTCACTTTTTGCACGTTGCCTTTTTGATGTACATTTTTGTACAGTATAATGTAGCTCTTTGAGATCATGAAAAGTGCCACGTATAAAAGTGCCGTAAAGTATTATGGACCACACCTGTGAACCATGGTACGAGCCTGTGAAAGAGAATGTCCTTATCAGAGGACAATAAAATCTATTATATTCTTACACATTTGCTACAAAGCCAGATGGGTATCTTCATCAGGTCATAGTTAGGCAGGTTGAGGTGGTGGCCTTAGAGGTCCATGCTGCAGTTGTACTAGAGTAACCTCTCTCCCCTGGCCTGAGATGTGTGTGCGTGAGTTAACAACGTCACCAATGTCTTGTCCCCATCTATCTGACTCTGTCTGTGCTGCTGGCTTTTCTAATATTAGCCTTTTCTCAAGTTTACAAAACACCGAAGTCACAGGCTTTCGCACCACACCATAAAAAGCCATGTCCAGGAGCGCTTTTTTAATTTTATTTTTTGTTAATGCCGGACCAGTTCCTGTCTTTTGACCCCATGACACGATTGCCCACCTTGTTTGGTGTGCTTTGCTCTCCTCCCTCTCTCTCTCTCTCTCTCTCTCTCTCTCTCTCTCTCTCTCTTCCTCTCTCTCTCTCTCTCTCTCTCTTCTCTCTCTCTCTCTCTCTCTCTCTCTCTCTCTCTCTGTCTCTCTCTGTCTCTCTCTCCTTCTTTCTCTCTCTCTCTGTTTCTCTCCCTCTCTCTCTCGCTCTCTCTCTCTCTCTCTCTCTCTCTCTCTCTCTCTCTCTGTTTCTCTTTCTCTCTCTGTCTCTCCCTTTCTGTCTCCCTCTCTCACCTCCTCCCCCCACCCTCTCTCTCTCTGTCCATCGCTGGGTTTATCCCCTCATCCCTGATCTCTCTTCATCCGCTCCAATCCTCATCTGTCCCCACAGGAGAGAGCGTGTGAGTGAGAGTGAGAGAGAGAGAGAGAGAGAGAGAGAGAGAGAGAGAGAGAGAGAGAGAGAGAGAGAGACAGAGCAGAGCGAGAGAGAGAGAGTGCAAGAGAGTGGAATATCAATTTTGTGTGGGACAGGAAAACTGAATAAAATACTGAAAGTCTAATAACAGAAGAGGGGTGAACATATGACAACAAAACAGAGGGACCCTGAAAAGTGAGAACAGGTTAACAAACCCACTGGAGAACGTCCTTATTTGGTGAGTGGACAGCCATACCTTTTTCTTTTAAACCTCAATTGTTGTTTTCTTTGTTTAATAGTTTTGATTGGATATGTGAATAGATGTGTAAGTGAAAACCCTCTGGTCACAGTAGTGCTGTATGGAGCTCTTGGTTGAAATAGATTTGTACATTTTAGTCATTTAGCAGACACACTTATCCAGAGCGACTTACAGGAGCAATTGGGGTTAAGTGCCTTGCTCAAGGGCACATCAACAAATGTTTTATCTATTCGGCTCGGTGATTCAAAGCAGTGACCTTTCGGTTACTGGACCAATGCTCTTAACCTTTTACTGCAGTGGGCTAAATCAGGGTCACACAGAGTGATTTTGGTAGTCCTAAAAAATCTACTTTGAAACAAAAGTATACACCTCACACACGGTTATGGGCTTTAAGAAAAAGAAGAAACCTGTACCATGTCAGATATAGAGTTGAAATGTATGCCATTTTTAGTTTGCATCCCAATATTACACTTTATATACATCACAGAAGACTGACATATAACAAAGCTGTTTGACATAAAAAACAGGATTTTAGTCAGGTTTTTAAAAATAATTATTAGATGAAATTATGAATAATATGAATAACATTCCACCCATGAGGCCAAAGAGGGCGCTTTTGGTCATAGACTACAGGAAAGGGCTACGTGCTAGGCTACCAGCTGCCTGCTGCTGCCAGATTAGTTTGGGGAGTGTAGAAGTACTTTTAGTTCTGGATTGAGTGTGTCCTGATTTTGTCATATAATCAAAGTGAGTGGGTCTGGGGGATAAGTATCAATTTTAATTTGATAGCACTATGACGAGGGTGCCATTTAATGGCGACAAATAACAATACATTTATCTCTAACGTTTATCAATACTGTAAAATATATCAATCACAATTTTTCTCTACAACATGGTAGGGAATTTAATTTAAGAAGCATGAAAGCATGGCAGCATGCTCGATTCCTTTGAGATTACATGGAAAAACACCATTAACTTGGATCGAATATAATTATTGAATGTTTTACGTTATATCATAACAAGGATTTACATAGGATTTATATATTATAATGCATGTAATATTGCTATTGCACTACTACTGCGCTACTCTGCTTACCGATAATCTTGAAGGATAACATTCATTTAATCTTCTAAGTGGATTTTTCCCATTGACAGACTGCTGACACCATGGCTGCTTTTACACAGGCAGCCCAATTCTCATATTTCTTTCCACTAATTGGTCTTTTGACCAATAACATTAGATCTTTTCACCTCAGCTCTTTTTCAGAGCTGATGTGATTGGATTAGTGGGAGAAAAAAAATCAGAATTGGGCTGCCTGTTTAAACGCAGTACATTTGAATGATCACATCATTTGTTTAAGTGTTTGTTTTTTAAGAGCATTGTTCCTTGATTTCCTCTGATACATCCATTTTGGAATGCATTTGATTCTCTGCCAGTGGTATCACTAGTGTTGTGGGTGTCTAGCTGGCATAGGTGCTGAAACTTGGTACTTTGTGTTAGACTCTTTCATAGCACGGAAATACAGTTCAAGGCGTCATCATTAAATCAAAACTAAAGTGTCTTGGTACAAATTGGAAACAGTTCTTCAGTCCCATTCTGAGAAAGGTCTGTTTTAGTGCTAAATAAAGGTTTAGCCACCGGTCACCGTTAATTATGTAAATAAATGATATGGCTATTACTGTAGTATAGGTTAATAGACACATTTTTCAATCTGCCTAATAGTATATGAAACAATACTAATGGTGTGTCAATAGTGAAAAGGTGAAACATTTACAGTGAGAAAACAAGATCTCATTCCTACAATCACTAGCTCACGTTCAAGTTCATTGTCCATTTCATACAGAAATCACCCATCGAAAGGAGGCGGACAACCTCAAAGATCAGATCACTGTCAGTTATCAATCAATAATTAAGATTAAGATCACATTATTGGTCAATAGCTCACTTCCTACCCAATTTTTCCCGTCAGACCCGGGATTCGAACTGGCAGCCCTCCGGATGCTGCTGGGTCTCCTCTCTAACCGCTAGGCAATAATCAATCACTAGTGTGAATATAACACCTGCCTGTGTTCTTTGGATCTCATATACTAGTACTTTATTCAACTATTTGCCTTTTGCTGAACATTTTACCACGATCATCAACCATAAACTGAACAAGAATCCTCATCCTACAGAAATCACCCATCTCACCCTATCTTAGATTTTAACCACCCATTATCTCCCTTCTCCCTCCCTCTCATCCACCACCACCAGTTTCCCCCTCCCTCTCTATCTCTCTCTCTCATCTCTCCATCACACCCCTCCCTCTCTCCATCTCTTATCCAGATGCAAAGAGCAGTCAGTAATCGGATGACAGCAGATTTGATTCAAAAGGCTTCCCTTAAAATCTCAGCCACTAGGATTTAAACTCACTCTCTCCTGCGTCGCCTCTACACACAGCTCTCTCTCTCTCTCTCTCTCTCTCTCTCTCTCTCTCTCTCTCTCTCTCTCTTGTGTTAATGTACTTCACTCTGCGACAACCTATAGCAGCCATTTAATCACATGCAACAATGGCAGGCCAGGGTCTCAGGGACAGGATGGCAGCAAAGGGCAATAGCACAGTTGAAACACTTTCAAAAACGGTCTCGTTTTATTGGGTTAGTACTATTTATAAAAGTAATTTTCTCAGGGAACCAAATATATGGCCTAAATCAGATGAAGGCTAGATAAGGTGACCATTGTGGATACTACTCCCTTTAGGTGAGGGAGCAGGACACCTATGAGCGCGCAAGAGATGGATGCAATCGCCTTTGGGTTAATTGTTTTAGGCATTTCTATATTTAGACATGTACGATTTACAGTGTTTTCATACATGCATGTAGCCTACAGTACTAGACAGATGGGAACAGCAAGGAACAATAGAAAGTGAATATCTTTCTCTCTCCGAGTCACTGCCTCCTTCTCTCTCTCCCTTTCTACTCAAACAAATGAGAGGCAAATGAATTTGGTCATGAGATTTGACAGAGGCACTTTAGACAAATAGAGAGAGAGAGAGATTGCAGCAAAGAAACACGATCAAAGCCAGGGATATCGGCTATTCTTCTCCAGGTAGTTTTCAAGGTAAGAGAGTAAGATCCGAATAATTTAATCTGTCACAAATATTATGCAAATATGATATTAGATGTGTGGATGTTACATGAAATGTTATGTTATGTGTTTTAAAGTAAGGGTTATCTTCTGATTTCATAGAAAATAGTCTGATGCCATTGCCAGTCTAAAAGTTCCTAATTTGATAATGTGACAGAGATACTTTAGATAGTTGATCCATACTTTTTGTCTTTACTGTATAGTAGGCCTAACCTTATTTTGGTCATTGAAAAAACTATTCAGTCCTCACTGATTCAGTCAACATTATTAATTGCATCATTAGAGCGTTGTGATGTGATATCACTGGAATCACAAAAATATAGGTGCTTTCAGGGCTGACATAAGATTGGAAAGCTTTCAAAGTATATGGCACTAAAGTATATTGAGTTAGAAAAGGGCAGAGTAAATACTGTGTTTGTTTACCTCAGTATAAGCATGAAGAGAGATATCAAACAAGAAAAGTGTTAGTATTAAGATGACACACCATACTGGTTTGAGTTTACAATCAGGGTGGGAAAGTATGTTCATGTATATGCAGTATGTGCCATATTAACTAGTTAATATAGTTGCACGCTTGTATGTGTGTTTTCGTACATGTGGTGTGTGCATATGCATATCTGTGCAAGTGAGCTTGTTTGACTATGGGTGTGGGTTTGTGAGTGTTTGTGTGTGTGTGTGTGTGTGTGTGGTGTGTGTGTGCCTGTGTTTGTGAGGGTTTGCAAAGTAGTTGAGGGAGGTTTGAATTGCAAAACAGTAGCTAAACAAAAAAAAAAGAGAGGGTAAACCTTGATCTAAAAAGCTGGTAACATGCATAAATATCTAACGTGTTGCTGTACACAGGTAACAGACATTGACATTACAGTGAGAAGAGTGGATAATGAACTGATAAGATACAATTTTCTATTTTTTCCCTCTCTTCCCCAGGATTACATCTGCTCACCTGATTTCACTTCCTGTCTCCATCGGTGACAACGCCTACCAACCGTTGCCATGGGCGAAATGGAGGCGCTGCGAAAGGAGGCGGACAACCTCAAAGATCAGATCACTGTCAGTTATCAATCAATAATTAAGATTAAGATCACATTATTGGTCAATTGCACACAAGGTCCAACCGAATTTTGACGTCCACTTTTAACCCAACCCCTCCCAAAGACACACATACAGTACACATACATACAGTACATATACAGGTTTTGGAGAGGTGCGGGGGGCTGCCACACTGGGCACCCGGGGAGCTGTTGTTGTGGGGGTTAAGAGCTTTGCTCAAGGGCACAACGGCAGGCAATGGCATTTAGGATTTGATACCAGCAACCCTCTATTTGCTAGCTCACTTCCCACCTAATTTTTCCCGTCAGACCCGGGATTCGAACTGGCAGCCCTCCGGATGCTGCTGGGTCTCCTCTCTAACCGCTAGGCAATAATCAATCACTAGTGTGAATATAACACCTGCCTGTGTTCTTTGGATCTCATATGCTAGTACTTTATTCAACTATTTGCCTTTTGCTGAACATTTTACCATGATCATCAACCATAAACTGAACAAGAATCCTCATCCTATAGACCACCAAAGGCCACCTATAGACCACCAAAACCCAAATTAGAACTGGGCAAAATAGCTTTTACCTCAGGGCAGTGAAGTCCTGGAACTTCTTGCCAGATTACAAATAATGTCTAATATATATGGTAATAGGAATATGGATCTTTGTTTGTGTTTTTGTGCTTTTACTTTAGCTACTGTTGTTTTTCATATTTCTATATGTTTTTTATACAATAATATAAAATCCTAACTGTTCTGATTCTCTGGACAGTAAGGTGTAAAGGTGTTCATAACACCACAGTCATAGTCATATCTATGACGACAGTTATGACCATACATCCCCACCCCTGACCGCTCTGTTCGTCCAATAGCAGAAGGAGTAGGTGTAAACAGCAGATTAGTAAAATGTAATACGTTTTCTTCTGAGACCAGGTTGCAGCAGCAGTAGCATACCTTGAAAATTACAATAGTTATGACAGTGGTTTTTAGTTAAGTGGACCATAGTTACAGTTGAAGTCGGAAGTTTACATACACTTAGGTTGGAGTCATTAAAACTTGTTTTTCAACCACGCCACAATTTCTTGTTAACAAACTATCGTTTTGGCAAGTCGGTTAGGACATCTACTTTGTACATGACACAAGTAAGTCTGGTTCATCCTTGGGAGCAATTTCCAAACGCCTGAAGGCATCACGTTCATCTGTACAAACAATAGTACGCAAGTATAAACACCATGGGACCACGCAGCCGTCATACCGCTCAGGAAGGAGACGCGTTCTGTCTCCTAGAGATGAATGTACTTTGGTGCGAAAAGTGCAAATCAATCCCAGAACAACAGCAAAGGACCTTGTGAAGATGCTGGAGGAAACAGGTACAAAAGTATCTATATTCACAGTAAAACGAGTCCTATATCGACATAACCTGAAAGGCCGCTCAGCAAGGAAGAAGCCACTGCTCCAAAACCGCCATAAATAAGCCAGACTACGGTTTGCAACTGCACATGGGGACAAAGATCGTACTTTTTGGAGAATGTCCTCTGGTCTGATGAAACAAAAATAGAACTGTTTGGCCATAATGAACATCGTTATGTTTGGAGGAAAAAGGGGGTTGCTTGCATGCCGAAGGACACCATCCCAACCGTGAAGCACGGAGGTGGCAGCATCATGCTGTGGGGGTGCTTTGCTGCAGGAGGGACTGGTGCACTTCACAAAATAGATGGCATCATGAGGAAGGAAAATTATGTGGATAAATTGAAGCAACATCTCAAGACATCAGTCAGGAAGTTAAAGCTTGGTCGCAAATGGGTCTTCCAAATGGACAATGACCCCAAGCATACTTCCAAAGTTGTGGCAAAATGGCTTAAGGACAACAAAGTCAAGGTATTGGAGTGGCCATCACAAAGCCCTGACCTCAATCCTATAGAAAATGTGTGGGCAGAACTGAAAAAGCGTGTGCGAGCAAGGAGGCCTACAAACCTGACTCAGTTACACCAGCTCTGTCAGGAGGAATGGGCCAAAATGCACCCAACTTATTGTGGGAAGCTTGTGGAAGGCTACCCGAAACGTTTGACCCAAGTTAAACAATGCTACCAAATACTAATTGAGTGTATGTAAACTTCTGACCCACTGGGAATGTGATGGAAGAAATAAAAGCTGAAATAAATAATTCTCTCTATTATTATTCTGACATTTCACAAAGTGGTGATCCTAACTGACCTAAAACAGGGAATTTTTACTAGGATTAAATGTCAGGAATTGTGAAAAACAGAGTTTAAATGTATTTGGCTAAGGTGTATGTAAACTTCCGACTTCAACTGTATTATGACCATAACTTGACCATACACAACCATCCCTCTACAGGAGGCCCGAAAGGTAGTGCAGGACACCACCCTGCAGGAGGCGGTTGCCGGGACGGCGCTGGTGGGGCGTGTCCAGCTGAAGACCAGGAAGACGCTGAGGGGTCACCTGGCCAAGATCTATGCCATGCACTGGGGCACTGACACCAAGTAAACACACATACACCATACACACGAACACACATACAAACAGGCACACATACGTACACACAGGCACGCATACAAACACTGGACCACTAGCTCAAAGTAGACAATGACCCTTCACACACTTCTAGCCTGCACTCTTTTCCTGAGAATTGCTTGTTGAGTCGTTCAAGTATTCATTCAAGTATTAATTTGTTTGTTCAATAATTTCTGTTAGTTCTATCATTAGTCATTATGTAATCTATATTTTCATCTGCTCATCCATTCATTCAAACAGATTGCTGTTACAAATACTGCTATAGTTTAAAACTGGTGTCATGTGGTGCTCTGTGTTTATTGGTTAATTGGATTGGCGTTGCAATCCCATAGCTGGTTTTAATTGGATGAATTAGTGGAACCAGGAAACACTTGACTGACTGTCTGGCAACACTTTAAACCAACATTATCCCTGAATCAGTCAATTATTGCTGATACTATAACTTGAATGTGCACTAACCCACCTTTTACCCTTTCTTCTTTCATTTTGTCCTCTCTCCTTCTCATTCTCTCTCCCTATTTTCTCATTTCATTTAATCTCATCTCTTTCTCAGTTGTAGCAAGTTAGTAACTTATGAGCTTGTCTTGTGTTTACAATACTTAGGGTATCCTACATTTGGTGGGTCTAGAGATAGCTTTTACTAACTGAACTAGTCCTGGGCTAAGAGGTTCTGTAACAATGCCTCTCACTGTCCAATACAATACAATCCAATACAACTTTATTGTCCCTCAAGGGGGAATTAATTTGGCAACTGTGCACACTTAACAGACAACATATTCACACATACTCCTCCATAGTGGCTAGATATATATAAATACATGATACACAATATCATCATTATCATCACCAGCATCATCATCAGCATCAACATCCCCATCATCATTTGTGCTGGAAACACCCGTTAATAGAAATAAAGTGGAGTAGTATTAGTCAATTACCATGTCATGGCTTTTTAGCTCAGTCATAGTAAAGACGGATTGCCATTGGGACAAAAGAGTCTCTGTATCTATTATCTATCTATCGGTCTATTTATCTTGAGCCGCTGCAGGTCCTTGGATCTTTTAGTGTACTCTGTCTCTCACCTTCTCTGTCTGTCTCGCTCTGTCTGTCTCTCTGTTTCTGTCTCTGGTCTCTGTTTCTGTTTCTCTGTCTCTACACCTGTCTTGTTCTCTCTACCAGGTTTTGTGTCAGTGCCTCTCAAGATGGAAAGCTCATAGTGTGGGACACCTTGACCACCAACAAGGTATGGCGGGCCGCGTCTGTGTTTACAGTCTGGGTCTGGGGAGTTTTAGTCATGGGACAGTGTTTTTGCATGAATACGGCATGTAATGACAATATACTGTAATATCAAGTGCTCCCAAGTGCTCATATAGGTGCTCACATTGACACATGCGCGTTCACACACAGGCACGTACACATACACACACTGGTTCACGTGAGGAATCACTGTCCTTGTCTGCTCAGGTGAACGCCATCCCTCTGAAGTCGTCTTGGGTGATGACGTGTGCCTACGCGCCCTCAGGGAACATGGTGGCGTGTGGCGGTCTGGACAACATGTGCTCTATCTACAACCTTAAGGGCAAGGACGGCAACGTCAAGGTCATGCGTGAGCTGGCCGCACACACAGGTACCCCACTATTTGCATTCATTAAGACAGCATCACTGGCAACGCGTTTAGCGATGAGTCATTTCGATCAAACTCAAAGTAAGAACATACAAGGTGGTATTTATATAGTCTATCCAATACAGCAATCTCTCATTCCTGTGTTATGTGGCTCTGATGGTGTTCTCTCTTGTTGCCCAGGTTACCTGTCCTGCTGTCGTTTCCTTAGCGACAGTGAGATCATCACCAGCTCTGGCGACTGTACCTGGTAAGATCATAGAGATGGAGTCTCTATGAGTCTGGTGTGCAATAAGGGGTTACAATGACTGACCAGAGATCAGTCCAATCTGTTAATGCTACCATATCATTCTAATTCTATGGCTTATCCTGTACCATTCATTGGATACGCATAGTCTTATCTATTGTCTTTCTGCAATGGTGTCCTAAACATTCTCCCTTCTTTCGCAACCTTCTCTTTTTTGACCATGTCCCTGCTGTCTTCTTTACCCCCCTCTATATCCATCCTCTCCTCCTCCTCCCTCCCTCCAAACGTTAGTGTTCTATGGGACATTGAGACAGGGACAGAGAAGACCATCTTCGCGGGCCACTTGGGTGACTGCATGTCCCTGGCCGTGTCCCCCGACTTCAAGATGTTCATCTCGGGGGCGTGTGACTTCACGGCCAAACTGTGGGACATCAGGGAAGCCACCTGCAGACAGACGTTCAGCGGCCACGAGAGTGACATTAATGCCATTGGGGTGAGGACAGAGGACCCCCAGCATTTATTCTATCGTTTATTAATAGTTTAGTATTCTGAATAGTCAGATGCATTGCACCCGGCAGTTCACGTGGACAAACAAAAACTTCCAAGTTTTTACAAATTGAAGCTTTTAAAAAATCCATATCAAAACATAGTATAAAAAATTAATGAATGCAACTGTTTGCTCAAACAGTTGATTTGTTTAATGAGGTAAACAAAATCCTATGCCCGCTCTGTAGCTCTCCAGAACCACAGTTAGAGAGACCACTGCTCTGACCACCTCCTCTGTCCTCTCCACTCTGCCCAGTTCTTCCCCAATGGTAATGCGGTTATAACGGGCTCAGACGATGCCACCTGTAAGCTGTACGACCTGAGGGCAGACCAGGAGCTCGTCACCTACCAGGACTCGGGCATCATGTGTGGGGTGACCTCCCTCGCCCCGTCCCTCTCCGGCCGCCTTCTACTGGCCGGATACGATGACTTCAACGTCAACATCTGGGACATGCTTAAAGCCGAGAGAGTGGGTGAGTACGGAGGGAGAGCGAAAGGGAGGTAAAGAGAGTGTGGGTGAGTACGGAGGGGGAGAGAGAGGAGAGAAAGAGGGTGACTAGAGGGGCTGGAGGCAGAAAGAGAGGGAGACAGTGTGGATAAGTAGAGGGGATGGTGAGAGGAGAAAGAAGGAGAATGTGAGTGGGACAAAGGGAGAAAGCGAGGGAGAGAACATGTGGATGCATTGTAGACAAACATAATATTTGCATACATTCTATACTGACGTAATTCTCTTCATGGCTCAGGAGTGCTGGCTGGTCATGACAACAGGGTGAGCTGCATCGGAGTATCCTCGGACGGAATGGCATGCTGCACAGGATCCTGGGACAGCTTCCTGAAGATATGGAACTGAGCCAGTCTTCTAGAGAACAGACAGAACGAAAGACTAAGAAAAGGAGAGGGGATAGAGGAAAAATATAATGAAAACCTGGTAGATTCAAGAGGGGGATGGGGGGGAGACTAGGAAGCCATGGGTGAAAGAGGGTATTTATTGTTTATTATTCGATTTGAGAGCAGGATTGTGACGAGAAAGTCTGTCGTCCCTACCTACTTCTCTCTCACGTTTTGAGTTGGGGGGGACTTTTGTAGAAAAACATGATCGTTGTATCAATGAATGATTGATTTTATGTCAAGGTTCAAACTGAATTCTAGCATTATATGAATATTTTTCCAGCATTTGAAAGGACGTCATAAGAGCAGATGCCAAATGGAAACAGTAGAGATATGGATGAAATAACAGGATAAAAGAGCACAAAATAAATTACCACTGATAGACTGTAGGTTTACAATAACTAGGTTGTTACATGCTTTTATATTTGAGGAGAGTTAAAATGTTTGTCAGAGGATGAATACGTAAGCATGAATTTGTTTCAAGCGGATGTTTGTGTGTTGGTTATAATTCCCTCGTTAGCTTTGTTTGTTTTTCTATTAGAATAAATTGTTTAGCCTGCAGATTTCTACATTAGTGTCTCTGAAAGTTTACGTATGTACGTTTTTAATAGGATATGTTTACCATGAGTTGGGGCCTAATCTTTTGGCCTACTTCCCGATGGCTAGTCACAAAAAGGCATAAGTGCTCCCAGTAAACCATTGGATGGACAGATGGGATGATATAATAGATCTTATGGTTCACGGAGCACTGAAAAAATAAATAAAAAATCCAACAGCACAAGACTATAATATTTCACATTGGTCATAGAGGACGAGTTTAAACCTTGCATGGTTGTGTATATCTAAGTGACAGTAATGGCTACACGTGGGTTGTTTTACCACTGTCGTGCGAGCAAAACATAGTAGCAACTCTGTACAGCACAATAACTCAATTTGCAGTGACAAGGTGTATTTTTTATTTTAAATCGCATCACACACACTTGACCATTTGGACAGCCTTTCTTTACCATCAGAAACAGACTGTGCATATAGTAAATAATGTATTTAATATGTAAAGCGCTTCTCACACTTAAGGCGCTAAGTAAAGCCATACCTTAAGACTCTAATAAACATGTAATCCTGCTTCAAACTTCTTGATGCTTTCTGCCCCCACCCCGCCCCCGCCCAAAGGCGTATTCCAGTTAAGAGCATAAAAACGGATTCCGATTGAAAGCAAATGTTATTTATTTATTTACATAAAAAGGACAGGATAGCAAAAACACTGATATGGACGTTTGAAATAAATGCAAAGAAAAAACTGTCAGACAAATCGTATCGATGGCACTTCCAAAAACATAATGTACACAAATTATAATTTGTTAGCAGTTTGGAAAAAGTCAGTTAAAAAAGGCTGTACACTTTTAAAAAAGGCTTGTTTTTTTAGAAAGATATAGAAAAATGGCAAGATTCTGTACACTGGTCAGTTAGTGTTTGTGCATGTTCTTATGCCACGTCAGTCTATCGGTTCTCCTTGTCCAGGGACACAGTCAGGACTCTCCGGTCCATCTGACCCAGCCTCTGTCTGTCTGGGGTGGACACCTTCAGCTTCATCTGAGGGGTAGAGAGGGAAGAGACACAGAACCATTCAGTTAGACCAGAGGTTTAAACTTTTGTGATTGTTCATTTTCCTCTGACCCACCAAATAGATCAATCCTGTTCCTTACCCAGGCATTAGAGTGTGCAGACATGAAAGAATGAGAGGGCAAGAGTGAGATATCGATGCAAGTACATGTGTACGTTAGGGCTGGCACAATTACCGTATAACCGACCGTTATGGATGAAGACAGTCATGAAAATAAAATAAAGTTTCTCTTCAAAAACCATTTATTTATTTGTATTATTGTGGGACGAACAGCCGACTGAAGACGGGACTGCCGGGAAGTCGTGCAGTTGAGGCAGTTTCTGCATTAACATGGACTCTTTACAACGTGATTAAACGTTGTTGCTCCTTGCTGAAACAGGCAAGGTCTTGTAGCACACATAGAAATAGAATGAATAGAACGGGCTTGAAACCTCTAACCCCGGCAACTTGACTGGTAAACCGATTGGTAAACGCGCAATGACTCCCTGGTATTGTGATGCAATAATTTCCATGGTAATGTAGAATGATCATTCAAATGATGTTAATTGGATGTTGAGTTGAATCAACAAATCACAGCACATATCGATGGGTACACTTGCAATGGGGTTCCCACTAGGTGGGCCAGCAGCAAAGTCCAAATTGCTAAAATGTATGAAAACAAAATTTAACTTTTCGGTCTTAATTAAAGTTTAGGTTTAAGGTAAGCAGTGTGGTTAAGGTTGGGTTTAAAATCAGATTTGAAGAGACATTTCTGAAATAGACAGGGTTTACGGCTTTAGCGCTTGCCCAGATAGTGACAACCTCACAACGGCCGCCAGTCCAACCATTATGCCATCACTGACATGAATGGGGACTCCCACACTGCTACTGCGAAAAAATATACAGTTATTCTAACGGTTATAACGGAGACCGCGGTCATTTGGCTGACCAATAACCATAATCTGAAATTCCATGACTGTCACAGCCCTAGTGTACACCATCTATATACCTGTGTAGCTTGCTCCCGGGGGGAGTTGGTCTCCTTGAGCATCTGCAGAGGGGAGCGGCCTTCAGCCACGAGTGCCTTGTCTGCCACACGGGAGAGGAGAGAAAGTGTTTTTAAAAAATAATAAAAAAAATAAATAAAAAAAAATCACACACAAGTTAGCTAAAGATTATAAAGACAACAAAAACACCCACGCACCTCTCTGCTTCTGTTTGACCGACTGCCCCTTGTTCTCATTGGCTGTGTTCTTGTTTCCAACCTGGACGGAGCGTGGTGAAAAGGACGAGCCCCCCTTGCCTCCTCTCCCTCTGGCCCTCACCCCTGTCGGCCCGAAGCCCTTCCCTAGCCACTGGGGCTTGAACACCACTTGACTGGGGCTCTTGGTGTCGAAGGTGGGGCAGCGGATCCCAGTGGCTTTGGGCTGCTGCTGGCTCACACTGGGGCTTGGGCCAGTGGTTGTGGGGGATGGTACAACAGGAGACTCTTGCGTGACAGGCATCACTGGCTCCTCCACTGGTGTTGGGACCTCCACTTTCTCCTCCGCTTTGGGCATCTCCGTAGCAACAGTGACTTCAGTTAACTCGGTAACGGTGGGGATGGATGGTTCAGCCATTGGGGTCAGAGGTTGTGCGGGGTCAGAGGTGATTGAGGGAAGGGCATACGCGTGGTCAGGTTCGTTCTTGTGGAGTTCAGCAGCAGTGTTGTCAGGGAGAGGAGACTCAGGGCTTTCGTGGTGCACCTCGGCCAAGGTCTGGGATGGGGCGATGCCGTCGTGGCAGGTGATCAAGCTCATACTCAGGCGCTTGTGTAGTGAAGACTCCTTGGCCTCGTCGGCTTCCTCCAGAGTGAAATCGGCCTCGACTTCTATCTGGGCCTCCCCCACGAGAACGAAGGGGCTCTGGATGAGAAGCGTATGACTAGTCACGCTCTGGGGAGAGGGCCGGATCATGTCACCGGAGACCTGTGATGGCTGAGGGGAGAGAAGGGGCTCACTGGAGCTAACTCTCCCTCCACCACTGCCGACTCCTCCACGTTGAGGTTGGGAAACGTGTTAAAGGGCGCAGGGGCAACTATTTCTACAGAGTCACCGTGGAGGAGCATGCCGAGGCGACGGGCGAAGGAGCCAACTGTCACTGGAGGAACAAATAAAACAAAGTCAAAAGTTTAAAATAAAACAGGCAATGCTGCATCTACAGTTTAGGGCAGGGGTAGCCTCTGCAGAGTCCCCAATAACAATGTTCCGGTTTTCAGGTGAAATGGAAAGAGACTTCCACTTTGGACAAGGCGACACTCCATCTTAACTCCTCCACATTTACTGGATTGGATTGAACTGAAGAGAACATCCCCCCCCCAAAAAAATCATTCTCGTCAAGACCAGTAAGTAGGGGGGGAAATCTAGTTTCAGGCTTCTACGCCTGCTACGTTAGGGGGTGGGCAAACTACATATCTGACCAGCGAGCCCATTCAAGACAGCCCTCCGTTGAATTTCCAAAGCTGTCGAGCCTAAATTTGATGCCCACCCCTGGATCTAAAGGCGTCCGCATGCTTCCCATCCGAAACAGTTTGTGCATATATTATCACGAAAGTTTGAAGTTTGGTAGTGGGCAAGTGTTTCTTCAGCTGTTCGTGCGCACACAAAAAATTATTGAGGCAAGCCGAAGTTCGGTAGCCGAAGTCTACACCCCTTCGTCAGTGATTGGTCAACAGTATGGATTCTTCAATGAAGTGTTTGTTGTCATTCAACAAGAGATTACTCTTTTCATGCACATTTTGTCCTTGAGAAATACTGCACCAAACATCTTAGTTAGATGTAAAATTTTTACAGATTTGAGTTCTTAGATGAATTCTGACTATTGAGGAAGTTTATACTAGCTACGGCAACTCAAAAGGGACAAACAATACTATTACCCTTTTCTAGTTTTTCAGTGAATATTTTTTAAGGGAGTATGCGAGGCACAGATGTTCACGTAACCTAGCCGAGTTCGGCTAGGAACAAATCAAACCTAGTATGCAGACGCCTTAATGCTGTTTATCCAGTCAAAGAAACTGGATGCCATCCCCGTCGCTCTGTCACCCCCTGTTGGTGTTATTCTGATGTGTATACAGGGATCATCTGTGAAAGAGACCTTGGTCTCAGCATGACCCTGTTAAAATAAATCAAATAATTCTAACCAAACCCAAATAAACCCTAGGCATCCTTCCAGTGCTTGACTGGATAGCTTTGCCACTTGGTTAAGATAGTTACCTCTCATTGAGTCCTTCATTGGGGTGCGGGTGACGCCGACTGAGGGTGACCGAGGGTCGCTGGCTAGAATGGAGCAGTCGCTCTCCACCACAACTGGGACACAGGAGACAGTTCCACCCACCTGAAAAACATCAATACATTATTGTTAAACATACATACAGTTGAAGTGAAGTTTACATACACTTAGGTTGAAGTCATTAAAACTAGTTTTTTAACCACTCCACAAATTTCTTGTTAACAAACTATAGTTTTGGCAAGTCAGTTACTTTGTGCATGACAAGTAATTTTTCAAACAATCCAGACAGATTATTTCACTTATAATTCACTGTATCACAATTCCAGTGGGTCAGAAGTTTACGTACACTAAGTTGACTGTGCCTTTAAACAGCTTGGAAAATTCCAGAAAATGATGTCATGGCTTTAGAAGCTTCTGATAGGCTAATTGACATCATTGGAGTCAATTGGAGGTGTACCTGTGGCTGCCATTCAAGGCCTACCTTCAAACTCAGTGCCTCTTTGCTTGACATCATGGGAAAATCAAAAGAAATCAGCAAAGACCTCAGAAAAAAATTTGTAGACCTCCACAAGTCTGGTTCATCCTTGGGAGCAATTTCCAAACGCCTGAAGGTACCACGTTAATCTGTACAAACAATAGTACGCAAGTATAAACACTATGGGACCACGCAGCCATCATACCGCTCAGGAAGGAGACGAGATGAACGTACTTTTGTGCAAAATCAATCCCAGAACAACAGCAAAGGACCTTGTGAAGATGCTGGAGGAAACAGGTACAAAGGTATCTATATCCACAGTAAAACAAGTCCTATGTCGACATAACCTGAAAGGCCGCTCAGCAAGGAAGAAGCCACTGCTCCAAAAACGCCATAAAAAAGCCAGACTACGGTTTGCAACTGCTCATGGGGACAAAGATCGTAGTTTTTGGAGAAATGTCCTCTGGTCTGATGAAACAAAAATATAACTGTTTGGCCTTAATGACCATCGTTATGTTTGGAGGAAAAAGGTGGTGCTTGCAAGCCGAAGAAAGGGCATTTTTACTAGGATTAAATGTCAGGAATTGTGAAAAACAGAGTTTATATGTATTTGGCTAAGGTGTATGTAAACTTCCGACTTCAACTGTACATATACACAAACGTATGTGGACACCCCTTCAAATTAGTGGATTAGGCTAGTTCAGCCACACCCGTTGCTGACAGGTGTATAAAAATCAAGCACACAGCCATGCAATCTCCATAGACAAACATTGGCAGTGGAATGGCATTACAGAAGAGCTCAGTGACTTTCAACGTGGCACCGTCATAGGATGACACCTTTCCAACAAGTTAGTTCGTCAAATTTCTGCCCTGCTAGAGCTTCCCCGGTCAACTGTAAGAGATGTTATTGTGAAGTGGAAACATCTAGGAGCAACAACAGCTAAGCCACAAATTCGTAGGCCACACAAGCTCATGGGTTTCCATGGCCGAGCAGCCGCACACAAGCCTAAGATCACCATGCGCAATGACAAGTGTTGGTTGGAGTGGTGTAAAGTTCCCGCCATTGGACTCTGGAGTAGTGGAAACGCGTTCTCTGCAGTGATGAATCACGTTTTACCATCTGGCAGTCCGACGGATGAATCTGGGTTTGGCGGATGCCAGGAGAACGCTACCTGCCCCAATGCATAGTGCCAACTATAAAGTTTTGTGAAGGAGGAATAATGGTCAGGGGCTGTTTTTCATGGTTGGGGCTAGGCCCCTTCGTTCCAGCGAACGGAAATCTTAACGCTACAGCATACAATGACATTCTAGACGATTCTGTGCTTCCAACTTTGTGGCAACAGTTGTGGAAGGCCCTTTCCTTTGACCAGAAAAAGCGTTGCCGCCCTGGATCCAGAGATCCCGGCGCTTTCTTCCCAAGGGGCTTCCGATTCGAGATCGGATCCGGAGGTACCTACGCCTTCGCCCTCTGTTCTGGCTCCCTCTCCGGTGGCTTCTACCTCGGGCTCAGATCCTCAGAGCTACCACCCTCATCTAACAGTGAGGCTGCCTGAGACGCCGGCCCATTCATCATCCACGATGGATCCTACAGCTGGCTCTGGTCAAGTCGGGCCCCACCGCCCTTCGTTCCTCGAGGGGTTTCCGAAACCACCCAAGGCGAAAAGAACGGCCGGACCTCCTCAGCCATTGCACCAGCTGTTGTCATCAGCAGCTCTATTGTAAGAAACATCTTGGTTCCCGGAGCAAAAACCCTGTGCTTTCCTGGAGCACGAGAACAGGACATTACAAGGCTGCTTCCGACCGATGCCGGGAGCTGACGGTGTCGTAGTCCACGAGGGGTCAAACGACATCAGGATAGCTAGCTCGGAACTTCTGAAAATTGATTTTAAAGAACTGATTCTAGCACTGAAAGATTCCAAAAAGAGGCCAATAATGTCAGGTCCGGTACCATCGTTGGGCCGCAGGTGTGAAAGATTCAGCAGGCTACTGGCATTACAAACCTGGCTAAAAGATTACTGTAGCTCTTTTGGAATCACTTTTATAGATAACTTCGACACCTTCTGGAAACAGAAGATGCTCTACAGGAATGATGGAGTCCATCCAAATCATCTTGGCTCCTGGAATCTGTTCACGCATTTCAAGGCTGCGTTGAGACAATGACTTATGACCCAAGACCAGCTCAGTTAATCGCTACCATTGTGTCGCTGAGTTGTCATAATGCTGCATCAAATGTACATTATCCAGGGGCGTTGGCAGACAATGTAAGTAGCTTAAATGTATGTCCCCCTGCTCTGAACACCTCTGTTGATCCTACAGCTGTTGTATGCAGTAATCATGTGCCTATG
This sequence comes from Coregonus clupeaformis, assembly GCF_020615455.1. Classification (NCBI taxonomy): domain Eukaryota; kingdom Metazoa; phylum Chordata; class Actinopteri; order Salmoniformes; family Salmonidae; genus Coregonus; species Coregonus clupeaformis. Next base: position 73,482 of record NW_025534665.1, read on the forward strand.
AACCAGAGTTATACTGTTAGCACTGAGGTGGTGTGCTGTAGTAGGAAGTCCACTGTGTGCAGCTCCAATATAAATAACATGAGCAAGTCTACTTCTGATAAGCTTCCCAGTAAAGCATTAAAAACAATCAAGCATCCCAGAAAAGTGCTAAAAACAGCCCATATTTACATATGAATCCTAAGAAACAAGGTTCATGAAGTCAATAACTTGCTAGTAACAGATGACATTCATATTCTGACTATTTCTGAAACTCACTTAGATAATACCTTTGATGATACGGTGGTAGCAATACATGGTTATAAAATCTACTGAAAAGACAGAAATGCCAATGTGTTGCGGTCTATATTCAGAACCACATTCCTGTAAAGCTTAAAAAAGGATCTAATGTTAAATACTGTTGAAGTAATATGGCTACAGGTTCATCTGCCTCATCTAAAGCGCATTCTTGTGGGAAGTTGCTATAGACCACCAAGTGCTAAAAGTCAGTTTCTGGACAATATGTGTGAAATGCTTATTCAATATCAATATATGTGATATCAACAGACAGGTATATTTTCTGGGTGATTTAAATATTGACTGGCTTTCATCAAGCTGCCCACTCAAGAAAAAGCTTCAAACTGTAACCAGTGCCTGCAACCTGGTTCAGGTTATGAGTCAACCTATCAGGGTAGTTACAAACAGCACAGGAATTAAATCGTCAACATGTAATGATCACATCTTCACTAATGCTGCAGAAATTTGCTTTAAAGCAGTATCCAAATCCATCGGATGTAGTGATCACAATATAATAGCCATGCCTAGGAAAACCAAAGTTCCAAAGGCTGGGCCTAATATTGTTTAGAAGAGGTCATACAATAAGTTTTGTAGTGATTCTTATGTCGATGATGTAAAGAATATTTGCTGGTCTGTGGTTTGTAATGAGGAACAACCAGATGCTGCACTTGACATTTATGAAATTGCTTATTCCAGTTACTAATAAGCATGCACCCATTAAGAAAATGTTTAAAAACCGAAATCCCTTTGGATTGATGAGGAATTGAAAAATGGTATGGTTGAGAGGGATGAGGCAAAAGGTATGGCAAATAGGTCTGGCAGCACAACCGATTGACAAACGTACTGAAAATTGAGAAATCATGTGACTAAACAAAAAGAAGAAACTATATTATGAAACAAAAATAAATGATTAAGAAATGACAGTAAAAAGCTTTGGAGCACCTTACATGAAATGTTGTGCCAAAAGGCAAACTCCGCTCCATCATTCATTGAATTAGATGGCTCATTCACCACAAAACCCACTGATATTGCCAACTACTTTAATAATTTTTTCCATTGGCAAGATTAGCAAACTTAGGCATGACTTAGGCACTTAGTTCCAGCAACAAATGCTGATACTACACATCCAAGTATATCTGCCTAAATTATGAAAGACAAGCATTGTACTTTAGAATTCTGTCAAGTGAGTGTGGAAGAGGTGAAAATTATTGTTGTCTATCAACAATGACAAGCCACCGGGGTCTGACAACTTGGATGGAAAATGACTGAGGATAATAGCCGGACGATATTGCCACTCCTATTTTCCATATCTACAATTTAAGCCTACTAGAAAGTGTGTGCCCTCGGGCCTGGAGGGAAGCAAAAGTCATTCCGCTACCTAAGAATAGTAAGCCCCCTTTACTGGCTCAAATAGCCAACCAGTCAGCCTGTTACCAGCCCTTAGTACATTTCTTGAAAAAATGGTGGTTGATCAAAATGAGGCTCAGTAGTGTGTGTGGCCTCCACGTGCCTGTATGACCTCCCTACAACACCACCTCATCAGGAGCATGCCCAGGCGTTGTAGGGAGGTCATACAGGCACGTGGAGGCCACACACACTACTGAGCCTCATTTTGACTTGTTTTAAGGACATTACATCAAAGTTGGATCAGCCTGTAGTGTGGTTTTCCACTTTAATTTTGAGGGTGACTCCAAATCCAGACCTCCATGGGTTGATAAATTTCATTGATAATTTGTGTGATTTTGTTGTCAGCACATTCAACTATGTAAAGAAAAAAGTATTTAATAAGATTATTTCATTCATTCAGATCTAGGATGTGTTATTTTAGTGTTCCCTTCATTTTTTTGAGCAATATATATACACCTTATGGAACAGCGGGGACTGTGAAGAGACGCATACAAACACTAGCACTCTACACACACGTACATTGTGGTGTAATAATGTACTGTTCTCTTTGTTTTATATGTAATGTAAGTGCCTTAATGTGTAGAGTCTCTCTGCCCTATCGTCTCTAGTAATCTTAGTGTTCAATCTAGTAATGTTGGCACAGATTTTAAAAAAGTGTATTTGATGTTCTCTTTTTTTTTTTCTTCATTTAGCAGACGCTCTTGATTGTTGGTGTCCAACCAATTCAGGAAGTGAATCAGAATCACTTTTATAGAGCCCCACAGTGGAGGTGTCATAATACCCATAAAACCTAGGGGTCAAACAGGAAAATGATTCCAATTGTTTTTCCACTATTTGTTTTTCCCCATAGGGGATATTAGAAACACTTAAAATAAGGGCTGTGTTTCATGTAAGCTTACCTTGGCGTGACATTTTGATAACCATGGAAATGTATCTCGGACAAGGTAACATCCATTTTCCGGCTCTATTTACTCAGATTCTAAAATGCTAATTAGCGTCAAAGTAGACATCATGCAAAACTACAAATCCCTGCAAACTCCTGCACAGCATCTCTAGCTCACACCTTTGCTAACAGGCACTGTCAATGTAAAACTTGCACAAGACAGTTCACAGAATTGTCCATGTACAGAAATGTGTCCAATTTATTCATTACCTACTACATTTAGCTAACATTAGATAGTTAATCCAGAGATTCTTACCTTTGCCTGGATTCAGCAGTCTGTTCCAGATCATCATGGAATTTGTAGTTCTTTATGATAGCCACATTAGCATTTAATTTTGGGGGGTAAATACAGGCCAATATATTGATAAGTCACCTTGTCCTAGAGAGATTTACAAGGGTATCAAAACGTCACGCCAGGGTAAGCCTACATGAAACAGCCCTTATTTTAAGTGTTTTAAAAAATTGTGGTAAAACGATTGGAACTATTTCCCTGTTTGACTGCTAGGTTTTATGGGTATTATGACACCACCGTGGGGCTCTATACGCCAAGTACAGTTGAACCAAAATTAGACTTGGTGAAATGGTGCTGCCAATAACAGACAAAATATACAGCCAAAACAGACAGGAATTTACACAATCTACATACAATACGGATACAGTAAACATTGAACAATTATACATGATACGAGAGTATTCAAATGCATGAGTTACAAGTTATTAAATAATAAACCATTTTCAAATAAAAATGCTGGCCCAAATGAAAATGAAAATGAAAAACGTTACCTGAATGGGTGTGCGGTCAATGGTTACAGATGGAGACCGTGGGTCGACAAGCTGAGAGAGACGATCATGTCTAATACGCTGGCTGGGGACTGGTTTGGGCGTTGAGGCCACAGCAACCTTGCTCTCGCTGGATCCCATGACGATAGATGGCTAATGTCCTGAGACAGAAGTTAGACGAAAGTTAAAGTTAGAGCAAGTTTGCAGTGCCATTCATTGTTTTCTATCTAGCTAGTTAGCTAACTTGGTTAAAAACGTGCTCTTGTTTTTGAAGCCAAATTAAAAAAAGTATTACTTAGGCAATTTACAATCATTGTGGATAACTAGCAAAAACTTGCTCAATCTAACTAGTAAACAAGTCACGTTAGCTAAACCAAAGATGCGGGTGGATAAACTCAGTTTAACAAAGCTATATTCAAGCTAGCTACAAAATAAGGTTCTTGCTCTTCGATTATTTGTATGTGACTCACATGAAACTGCTAGGTAATAAAGTAGCTTTTAGAAAACAATGACTTACCTTGCACGTTTAGCTAGAAGTAAGTGTCCTTTAACTTTGTCGCAGCAAAATATGAGGATTTAATTTGTGAAAAGCATGCGTCCAGTTATTTTCAAACCAGCCAATCAGTGAAGTTGGTGCCTCCGCCTTCCCAACGGAGATTGGCTGATTGCGCCTACGACGTCAAAAATGGGCGTGGTTTGCTACTGAAAACACATTTAAAACCTACACGACCTCTGGCAATGCATTGGGGACAAATTTGCAACAGTTTTCACATTTGAACTTGAGCCTCTTGAATGTTGTGCGATGCAACATTATTTGAAAGTCGCATTCTTATCTCGTGAACGGGAATACGGATGTGAAGGAACATGTTTGGTTGTGCTATACCAATAGAAAGCGCCCAAAATACCGTATCTGTGCAAAACCGATAGATTAGTAAAGTTCAATGATGTATATAAACCCATAAAGTTCTATACAAAGTAGTCCTTGCAGCAGATACTAGCAACTGCATTTACAATTTGCTGTTTTGTGCTGTAAAAGCAGCCTAATCCTGGGTATTTTTGTCCTATTTGGTTCTACTCTACAGCAACTGACTAAGAAAAATTTAAATTCGGGAAATAGTGTCAATAACCACGTTTCCATCCACAGTTTTTATGTGAGTGAAGTCATACCGAATAAAATAATATCAAGACAACTGTGATGGAAACAGGAGTTTCAATACAATTTTATAAATGCATTTGCTGCTGACAGATAATTTGTTCGTTTGACATGGTGGGATCTTGAAATGGTGGTGGAAACGCCTTTATTCGCAAATATTGATATAATAACCATCATATCGAGTCACACGATAATATGTTGTGTGGTCCTCCCACTATGACTAAGGAACGCAGCAGTTTATTAGGCTACAGATGAAAAGTTAAGATGAATTTCACAGGGTGGCGTTCAACAAATATAAATATTCTCATTGTTATCCATAATAATCTCATCATGTAGCCTATATTGCCCACCCTCACTGCATCTGCAAACTGTTGTCTAGAGCGCACATGCCAAAACGATTAGTTACCGGAGTGTAACTCCAGTTCTATGAGTGGAGCGGAGCCCCATAGGGGAGCTCTGCTCCTAATGGTTTACCCTCTGCCCTAAAGCAGCAGCAGCCTGAGACAAAATTATGCACACACCTACAGCCAATAGGAGTACAGGTGTCCCTATAAGAGGGGGTGCCTCCCCTCAATCAGCCTCCCGAGATATTTTTCTTCAGCGAGACTAGAGACTAGAGGCCTTAAGTCCTATGGGGCTCCGCTCCACTCATAGAACTGGAGTTACACTCCGGTAACTAATCGTTCTATATCGTGGAGCTCCGCCCCATAGGGGAGCTCTGCTCCTAATGGTTTAAGGCGGAGCGTAGCGCTCCAAAATGTACTCCCTGCCGAGCCTAACACTTCCCATCGAAACGAGAAAGTCAAACCTAGCAATGGCTGCAACCGAGTCCCGCAGTACTGCAACTAAAAACCCCTACGGGCGTCACAATATACCGCGTCATCGGTTAAAAGACCCGCCCCACCTAGTCCAATGGCAATGCCAATGACTAGTGGGCAGATCACCAGAATAGAAGCCATACTAATCTGTACTAGCAGATAGATGTGCCTCAATATCCTGTGAAAACACTACCGACCACTAATGGAATGACATCAAGTGTCACTCTACATTATGAACGCGGTAGACCGCCTCACTCACTCAATGGAATCCCAGAGATTAGTGGGCAGGAACAAAAACATGAGTCATACTAACTGAACAAGCAGATAGATGACCTCATACTCTGTTAATCAACGCATGCCTCTACTGTACTGACCCTGTCAGTCAGGATTCATGCCACAAAATATGTTTTCTTATCCAAAGCGGACCTGATGGAAACCCAGTCCATAGTCCTGCTTTTCCCTCTCTTCCTAGCTCCAGATCTCCCTTCAGCTATGCTGAGTACAGACCGAGCCAAAGAGTTAGAAAACACATCTGTCAAAAACACGTCTTCCTAACCAAAGTGGACCTGATGGAAACCTGTGTCCACAGTCCTGCTTCTCCTCTCTTTCTTGCTCAAGATCTCCCTTCAGCCACGCTGAGTACAGATCAAGCCAGAGAATTAGAAGACATATCTAAGAGATAGAAACGGATAAATGGAGACGGCGTCGACCAGGATGCTGCTCTACAGATATCCTCTACTCCTGTTCCTCTAAAAAGGGCAGTAGAAGCCGCTACTCCACGAGTGGAGTGAGCTCTGATACCCTGAGGCAATTGCCGCCCTGCTACCTCATAAGCTGTCTCAATGCCTTCACAAAGCCAGTGAGACAGCCTCTGTTTTGAAAGTGGTCTACCTAGTGCAGCCGCACCGTGACACACAAACAACTGAGGCGATGACCTAATCGCTGCTGTGCGCTCGACGTAACACGCCAAAGCGCGTACCGGGCACAGGCGATGGAGCTTCTCCTCACTCCTCTCTCTATGAGGAGGAGGAGAAAAAGCCCACAGCTCCACGGTCTGTGACCTATATGAACTCTTAATAACCTTCGGCACAAATGCCGGGTTAGGACGTAACACTGCTCTGCTCAGGTCACCATTGATGGCCAGGCAGTCAGGTCTCGTCGAAAGAGCACACAAATCACTGACCCGCTTAGCTGTAGTCAAAGCGAGCAACAGTGCTGTCTTGATAGACAGCATCTTGAGGGGTATTTGATTCAATGGCTCGAAGGGCGACTTACATAGCGCTTCGAGTACCAAAGCCAAATCCCACTGAGGAAGTGTGACTCTAGGTGTTGGCCTAAGTCGCCGCGTTCCTAATAGGAAGCGTTTCACTAGAGGGTGACTAAAGACATTGTCTCTGCCAAAACCCTCATGACAAGCTGAAATCGCTGCTGCAAACACTCTAATCGTGGCAGGCGATTTTTGCTTATCAAACATGAGCTGCAGAAAAGAGAGAATACTCTCCACCTGACAGCTCATGGGGTCCACACCTTGTGTGACACACCATCGTGAAAACCCGTTCCATCTACTGGCATACATCTTAGAAGTGGAACTGGCAAGTGAACCCTGTATGGTCCTGATCACTGCATCAGATAACCCACGGCGCTCTAGCCTGTCCCTCTCAGCAGCCAGGCCTTCAGTGGTTGGCCGATTATGGGCAATTTCCCTATCGTGCCAGCCGCCTGAGACAACGCGTCCCGTCGATGTGGAATTGGCCAAGGTGGCGCAATCAACATCTGACTCGTCTCCACAAACCACAGAGCCCCCGGGCGATCGGGCGCTATCAGTATCACTGACAGCCCCCCTGACCTCACCCTGGCTAACAGTGGGAGAATGCAGGACAGCGGAGGGAATGCATACAGGAGAACTCTCGGCCACGGTTGGTGCGCAAAGGCGTCCCTTCCCAGTGGCGGTTCGTCCTGTTCCCTCAGAGAGAACCACAGAGGACATTGCGCGTTCACGCGTGACGCGAATAGGTCCACCTCGGCTCTCCCGAATTGTTCCCAAATCTGGAGAACAATGTCTGGATGCAGACACCACTCGTCGTCTCGAGGACCCCCTCTTGACATGAGGTCTGCTCCTACGTTCAAGTAGCCCGGAATGTGTGCTGCTCTCAATGAGCGAAGGTGCTCGTGAGCCCACAGCCACAATTCCTCTGCCGCCCGATGGAGAGCAGGAGACCTGACTCCACCCTGGCGATTTATGTGGGCTACTGTGGTCCGGTTGTCTGACCAGACCAGCACATCGCGACCCCGAAGGGTAGACGCGAAGTGGGTCAGAACCAGTCGAACCGTTTCCAACTCCAGGAGGTTGATGTGACGACCTGATTGAGGCCACATACCTCCTATCGCTTGTGTCTGACATGTCCCTCCCCATCCCGTCAGGGACGCATCCGTGAATACTGGGATGTGAGAGGACACCTTTCCTATCGGGACTCCGTGCGTGAGAACGCGCGAAGTTTCTCCAATAGTTTAGGTCTGCACTGAGCGAGAGGGGGAACCACCACCAACCGATGACGTTGACGCAATGGGTCTAGTCTTAGTTGGCGAACCATCGCTGCGTCCCTGCGCATGTGCAGGAGTCCCAGCGGAACCACAGAGTGGGCTGACGACATGAGACCCAAAAGTGACATGATCGACAGCGCCGTCACCGTGTGATTCGGACAACACTTCCTTAGGGCTAGCAACAAGGCTACCCTTCGGGGGTCCGAAATTCGAGCCCTCATCCTCACAGTGTCTAGCTGTATCCCCAGGTAGACAATCTGATGAGTGGGCCAGGGCGCGCTCTTTTCCAATTCACAGCGAACCCCAGACTTGTGAGATGCATCACTGTCTGTGTTGTGTGAGTGATCGCCAGCTCTGCTGACGGGGCGAGAACCAGTAGGTCGTCCAGGTAGGCTAGTAGCCGTATTCCCTGACGACGCAACGGTTCCAATGCCGCCTCCACACACTTGGAAAATGTGCGAGGTGCCAGGGCGTACCCAAATGGCATCCTCGTGTATTCGTACGCCACCCCCTTGAAAGGCGAACCGCAGGAAACTTCCTGTGACGCGGCTGAACCGGCACATGAAAGTACGCGTCCTTTAGGTCTATGCTCGTACAAAAGTCCCCTCTCTGGACACATTCCAGCAGACGTTTTGTCGTTAGCATTCGGAAGGGCCGTTTGGTTATGCTCTCGTTGAGAATGCGTAAATCCAAAATCGGCCTCACTCCCCCCGTCTTTTTGGGCACTAGGAAATAAGGCGAATATAGCCCTTTGTTCCTTTGCTCCCGGGGAACTACTGTCACTGCCTCCTTCGCCAAAAGTTCCGTAATCTCTGTCATCAGAGCGGCCACTTTGTCTGGCGTTTTCATCACCGTCTCCACCACTCCCCTGAACGGGGGTGGGGTCCGGTGGAATTGGAGAGCATAACCCTTCTGCAACGTCTGTTCTAGCCAGCGTGAGAGGGTGCAGCTTCTTCGCCACTGCCAGCAATGCAGAGAAAGTGGCTGGGCGCGAAGCTGTGGTGCATCCAGTAGGAAGGACCTGTATTCCTCTAAGGCCCTTACCGCCACTGTTCCCCAACATTAAAGTGGTGGAACAGCCCAAGGTGGGCCTCCCGTGAAAGGGAGAGGAAATGCGTTCTGAGAAAGAAAGAGGAGTAGGGACATCGGTTAAACCCGTAACCGTCGTATTCCTGCCCTCCTTGAACGCATCGCGGGTCTGAATTGCGCTGACCGAGGCCACAGCCTGCGGCAGGGCACCATCCCCAGCAAGCGATTGCGTCATCTTAGGTGACTGCAATTCGCTATCAGAGCCCTTCACTACAGTACTCCTAGAAGTCTGTAGTATGAGGTCTCTATGAGGTAAAACAAGGCGGCGCCTTGATACCTTCTTAACTTTCACCTTCTGTGTGTGTTCAACGCTGCACCCCTGGTGGGTTGAGTCACGCTCAGTGTGGTGAGTATTAGCGCGTTCAAAGGGAAGTGGGGGCGCCGATACACTGGGCACCTTCGTGACCGTGGTAATCGGGCCCTCCATGAACGCAGCATGGGTCTGAATCGCACTAACCGAGACCTTAGTCTGCGATAGTGCGCCATCTCAAATAGCGGCTGCGTCATCATGTCTCCTGACTGAGACTGCAGCCTGCTATGAGAGACACTCACTACAGTACTCCTTGGGGTCTGTAATGTGAGGTCTCTTTGAGATAAGCCAAGACGGTGTCTTGGTATCTTTCCTCCCTTCACCTCCTGTGTGCGTTCAGCTCTGCACCTCTGGTGGGCTGAACTACGCTCAGTGTGGTGAGTATTAGCGCGTTCAGAAAGAAGTGGGGGCGCCGATACACTGGGAACCTTCGTCACCGTGGTAATCGGGCCCTCCGTGAACGCAGCATGGGTCTGAATCGCACTAACCGAGACCTTAGTCTGCGATAGTGCGCCATCCTCAACTAGCGGCTGCGTCATCATGTCTCCTGACTGAGACTGCAGCCTGCTATGAGAGGGCACTCACTACAGTACTCCTTGGAGTCTGTAATGTGAGGTCTCTTTGAGATAAACCAAGACGGCGTCTAGGTATTATTCCTCCTTTCACCTCCTGTGTGCGTTCAGCTCTGCACCTCTGGTGGGCTGAACTACACTCAGTGTGGTGAGCCTGGGCGCGTTCAGAAAAGGTGGGGGGCGCCGATACACTGGGCACCTTCGTGACCGTGGTAATCGGGCCCTTCTTGAACGCAGCATGGGTCTGGGTCGTACTAACAGAGACCTTAGTCTGTGATAGTGCGCCATCCCCAATGTGGTTATTATCAGCGGCGTTCTGAGAGAAAACGGGGCGCCGATACGTTGGTTACGCCCGTAACCGTAGTAATCAGGCCCTCCGTGAACGCAGCACGGGTCTGAACTGCACTGACTGAGGCGTTAGCCTGAGACAGAGCGCCGTCCCGAATAGCGGTCGCGTCATCATGCCATTATCTGGCTGAGACTGCAGCCTGCTATGTGAGACACTCACTACAGCACTCCTAGGAGTCTGTAAAGTGAGGTCTTTATAAGGTACACTTAATACCTTTTATATACCTGCCTTATGTGTGCATTCAGCAACGCACCATGGTGGGCTGAGCTGCACTCATAGTGGTAAGAGAGAGAGCGAGAGTGAGGAAGGTCGAACGCTCTCGGATGTATTGTGGAAAAGGGGCTCTTTTTGACAGTGTCAAGTAGAGCCAACTCTTTATTACACACATCAACAAAAAACATTCTCCTCCATACACTCAACGGTAGAGTGGGGGGACAGTGGGCTCGGTCACAGCAGGCGCTGTGCCGTCTTCCGTTCTCTCCCCTCGCCTGTCATAAACGGGCGTCTCTTCTGGCCGCCCTTCGGGTGATGCCAGGATGACGCTTTAATGACCTCTCTCGCCGGCACCTCTGGCGCTGCAGGGGGGCGAGGCCCGCTCCTTGCTGCTGGAGGCCGCCGTCTGACGCCAAGCTGTAGCGAGAGTAACGGCCGCCCTTCCTCATATCCACTTCCGGGTTGGAGGGAATGGGGGGAAGCTTAATCTCCCGGTGTTTAGCAGCCCACTCAATGAGACCTGAGAATTCAGGCACAGAGAGGCTGTGGCGTCATCATCCAGGGATGTAATGACCTCACAATTTCCCGAAGGAAAAGGGGTGTTAAACATCTGGGTCAGTGTAATGAATTGTTCCAATAGAATATTCATTTCTTCCCCAATAGCCCTGTCATCTCCTGAGTCAGCGCCTTCAGATGATGCCTCAGAAGCTGAGACTAACACTGATAGCACATCCTCAAGAGGAATATCCTCCCTAAAAATGCCCAACGCTGCTTCCACTCCTTCAAAAAGGGAGGGCGCAGCTGGCGCATAGTGGGGGATTAATGAAGCTGTCCCTGGCGTGCTGTGTCCCTCAACCCACGAAACATATGTCGGGGGGGGTCGACAGCCGCCAAGGGGAACAGCGACATTGAGCTCTGAAAAGAGCTTTTGTTAAATACTTACCCTATGGATAAGCTTGGTGTGCTCATTGTAGGACGACGTCGATGATCTGGAAAATCGACGGCGTTTTCTTCGTCCTGAGTCTTCTCTTCGTCTCTTCTTGGCTTCTTCAGTCTAGTCCAGTCGCTGAAGAAAAAGGGAGGCTGATTGAGGGGAGGCACCCCCTCTTATAGGGACACCTGTACTCCTATTGGCTGTAGGTGTGTGCATAATTTTGTCTCAGGCTGCTGCTGCCTTAGGGCAGAGGGTAAACCATTAGGAGCAGAGCTCCCCTATGGGGCGGAGCTCCACGATATAGAACCAGAGTAGGCACATTTGCTGCTTTTCCCATAACTCCACATTGCTCTGGCACGCCAATGTCAAGGTCAGGGGTCGAATGATGGGGGTGCTTGGCAGGTCACTGCCCTAAGAAATCAGGGCATCACCATTATACCAGTTGCTGCGGGAATCCCCCTAACATTAACATTGGTACAAACCACTATTTTTAGGGGACGCCCAAGGGCCAATGTCAACACTGATAAAGGTTATATAGTGTACTATACTTTAGGCCAATGATACACTATAATTACCCGATGTGTGAAGTGAAAATGTGCCATGGCATAATATACCAAACATTAAGAACACCCCCTCCCCCTTTTCCCCTCAGAACAGCCTCAATTCGCATGGACTCTACAAGGTGTTGAAAGCGTTCCACAGGGATGCTGGCCCATGTTGACTCCAATGCTTCCCACAGTTGTGTGAAGTTGTTTGGATGTCCCTTGGGTGGTGGACCATTCTTCATACACACAGGAAACTGTTGAGCGTGAAAAACACAGCAGCATTGCAGTTCTTTACACAAACCAGTGCACCCGGTACCCCGTTTTATACCATACCCCGTTCAAAGGAACTTAAATATTTTATCCTGCCCATTCACCTTCTGAATGGCACACATACAAAATCAATGTCTCAATTGTATCAAGGCTTAAAAATCCTTCTTTAACCCATCTCCTCCACTTCATCTACACTGATTGAAGTGGATTTAACAATTTACATCAATAAGGGATCATAGCATTCACCTGGATAGAACTGCTTGGCCTCCGACCGCAAGGCACTACAGAGGGTAGTGCGTACGGCCCAGTACATCAATGGGGCAAAGCTTCCTGCCATCCAGGACCTCTATACCAGGCGGTGTCAGAGGAAGGCCCTCAAAATTGTCAAAGACTCCAGCCACCCTAGTCATAGACTGTTCTCTCTGCTACCGCACGGCAAGCGGTACCGGAGTGCCAAGTCTAGGTCCAAAAGACTTCTCAACAGCTTCTACCCCCAAGCCATAAGACTCCTGAACAGCTAATCATGGCTACCCGGACTATTTGCACTGCCCCCCACCCCATCCTTTTACGCTGCTGCTACTCTGTTAAGTATTTATGCATAGTCACTTTAACTCTACCCACATGTACATATTACCTCAACTAGCCGGTGCCCCCGCACATTGACTCTGCAACGGTACCCCCCTGTATATATAGCCTCCCTACTGTCACTTTATTTTACTTCTGCTCTTTTTTTTCTCAACACTTTTTTTGTTGTTGTTTTATTTTTACTTTTTTGTTTAAAATAAATGCACTGTTGGTTAAGGGCTGTAAGTAAGCATTTCACTGTAATGTCTGCACCTGTTGTATTCGGCGCATGTGACCAATAAAATTTGATTTGAATTGATTTGATAGCCTTTGTCATGGAAAGACCAGGTGTTCCTAATGTTTTGTACACTCTCCTCCAAGAAATGCGTGAGGCATTTTGTGGGTTTTTGTTTTTAATTTGGTACATATTAATGGGGGTTGTTCATCGAAGGAGGGGAAGCCAAGAGTTCACAGCAGGGTCAAAAGTATATGTCACAGTTAAAAGGGCAACCATGAGAACTCCCATGACTACATACTCAAGGGTAAACACCAGGGCTGGGGTCTAATTCAGAAAGAGACTTGGAATTCAACTCATAATAATGAAAGGGAAAAAAAATCCTATTATCTTTCTATCCCGTAACTGAATAGAAAAAGAATTTGCCCCAACTCTATTAAAAACATATGACTTCACTTGACAAGGGGAACTGGAAGTCTGATTCAAGACCGGTACAGCTATGATGATTTACGTTGGCAGATAGAAATCGCAGGCATACATTTGAACTTGATCCTGTTTGATAATCGTCAATGTTGGCCAATGCAACATATTTGAACGCCGAATTCTTACCTCTTCGTCCTTTCAAGTACTTGTCCACTTGTTGAGTGCTACTTACTATTCATAGAAAGAGCTGGATATGTGCAATACAAAGAAGTCCCTCTAGCAGATCCTCTAGGCTGAATGAACTAACTGCATTGACCATTTGCTGTTTCGTGTTGTAAAAGCAGCCTTTGTCTTTTCGGTCTATTTGCGTCTGCTATCCTGCAACTGGTCAAGGAAAATACAAATATGGGAAATACTGCCCTTTCTTTCACACAAACATGAAAAGTAGGCTTTATTGCTGAATATCACATGAATAATCATTACAGTCTGGTTAACTATTTTGAAAACAGTACAATAATTATCATACAGACAATATGGCAAAAAGCATTATTTTACAATTAAGCTAATTATTTTTTACAACAAGAGCATTTGACTGAAGAAAAAATGGTTGAGGGAGGGAAGGAGTGCAAAGACCCCTCTTTCGGTATGACTGATGTCATCCTCTGTCCAAAGCGGAGTCATATTTATTCTTGCACACCGTAGCGACAGAAAATGAAAACAAGCGTTTCTTATCAGACAAATTCAGGTAGGTCCCTCCCTGTTTGCTTCCGTTGGGTTCCTACTAGTGAATTCGACTCTGGTGTGTACAACTCATGTCAGCAGTCTTTCCTTTCTCTCGAGTACTTCATTGATTGGACTGAGTACCCGAGTATAATTCATTCTGTGATCAAAATAAAATAACGAAAAACAGACAGACTATGGCTCTCAGGGACCGGAGTTCAGCACCCCTGCTCCAAAGCCAGATATCTATATTACTGTAATGGTCTCTTTTCATCTTCAGCAATTGATTCGTAATCAGTAAGCCAGGTTTGCTAAGTATTCGACTAATCCAAACTTTGAACTTCTTATTTTCATGGGGGAATAAAACAGGAAAAACAAAGATCCTCCAAACAAACATGGTCCTATCTTTTCTATACATTACAGTAACATTAATCTCAACTTGATCTTTTGCTGTACCACGTCAGTGTTTTATTCCCTCTGGAAAACATAAGGTACAAACTTTGCACTAGTATACATTTAATGTATACATCCTTAGTTCATAGGGCTGAGTGAAACTAAGGGTGTCACGTGCCTCCTCAGATTCAAAGGCATGATGATGCCTCTGATTATGAGGAACACAACAAGAACGTCCCTGCACCAGTTGCTGAGGACAGAGGGTAACTAACCAGACGTTTGGGAACTAGCCTGTGTGCCAGTCTGTTTCTGCTTTGTGTCAAACGTGATAATGACAACGAAGGAACCAACTGGCAACCAGGCTATGTTAGAGTGATCAGGGGAGGAAATAGTATGTATTCAATACACCTGGTGTATACTCCGCATTTCCCTTTGTTGCTGATAGTCACAACAAATGTCTCTCTCACCTCTCCTCCCTTTCAGACTACTCTCCCCTTGTCATACATCATCCTCCCTCTCTTCCTGAAAGGATTGGATAGGTATCAGGGTTGGAGTCAGTTCCATTTCAATTCAGGAAGTAAACTGACACCAACCCTGATAGTTATAAGCAAGATGGCAGAAATGCTACGTATGGAGCTACTTCCGTGTTGTTTATACCTATCCAATCATTTCAGATCTATATGAAGTGCTTATAGGGTTAGGGGCTAGGGGGTTGTTTGTGGAGGGGACTTCTCTCTCTCCTCTTTTTCTCCCTCTACCTCTCCCAGACACCTTCCTCCCCTAAGTGAGCACTCGCACTCTATCACCTCTCCTCCTGCCCCTCTCCCTCCCTCGGCCCTCCCGCGCCTTCATTCCCCCACCGCTTCCCCCTCCCTCTGACAGAAGTGGGAGAGCAGCGTGTCGAGGTCTCGCCGGTCGGCCGCCGCGTATAGCGAGCTCTCTCCCATCATGCTTAAGGCCATGCGCAGGGTGGACCAGATGTTGTCGGACATCATGGTGGCTGCGGCGCCTCCCGGGCCCCGGCTTGCACCGACCGTCTCGCCGTCCCCCGACGCTTGGCGCTGCAGGGACAGGGCTTCCAGGAAGTGCTCCACGGCCTCTCTGTGAACCAGGAAGAGAATAGGGGTCAACTTGCAAGTGTCATTGTGGTGCATCCAAAAGATTTGTATTAAGGCAAAAATTATTATATTGTGAATAAAGTTAATACATTATGTAAAGGTCCCCTGTAGCTCAGTTGGTAGGCATGGTACTTGCAACGCCAGGGTTGTGGGTTTGTTTCCCACGGGGGGGCCAGTATGAAAATGTATGCACTCACTAACTGTAAGTCACTCTGGATAAGAGCGTCTGCTAAAATGACTAGAATGTAAATGTAAAGTCAAAATTACCTTTGACGTACATAAGAAAGTGCAGTGTTTCAAGTGGTTTGGATCGAACATTATATATATAAAAAAAAAACTGTTGTGTGAATTTTGTTCTTACAAAATGTTGCATCTCTGGCCACAAAAGGCTCTCCCTCTCACCTGTGGGCTCCTAGGTTGACACAGCTGATTCCCAGGTTGTACCGACTGCGGATGAAGCCTGGCTGCAGTTCCAGCGCCCTCCTGTAGGCGGCAACAGCCTCCTCTGAGCGGCTTCCATTGGCCAGGGTGGCGCCCAGTTTATTCCACAGCAGATAGTCCTGAGAGAGAGAGGGAGACAGACAGAGAGATGAGCTCCTGAATTTTTTGCTAACAATTTGAATTAGAGTTGGATACATTTTGATTTTTTCCACAAGGACCTATACAGAAAACGACCCTCTGCATTACCTTCACTCCAAATTGAAAAATTCTAACATACAACCTTGATTTTAGAAAAAATTACTTCCTGCCAAGGACTATCCAGCAAACTTTCTAGCAAACTAACAATCAGCAGAAGAAGCTCCGGAGAAACCTGAAAATACCACCCAACCTGCAACTGAGTAAGTAGATGTTCAGTCTGAAGCTACTTCTAAACCAATAAGTAAAATACATTACATTCATATGATGTGGGAGTGCGCTGAGGTTAAATGCTTCTGGGGCAAAGTAAAAATATTCATTTCGAAGTGCATGAATAAAAATATTATACGCTTTGCATCTATTATGTTACTTAACGATTATAGCCCCTTGAATATCTCAATCAATCAGAGAAGATTACTGCTGGCAGGCAGCACTGCTGCGAAACAAATGTTGGCTTTAAGATGGTTTGGGGTTGGGGTTATCTTTGTATGCATTTCTTTGATTGTTTTTGTACCAATAACCCCCCCTCTGAAAACAAAATAAAAGGTTGCTCACAATTATTTTTACAATGACGTGGCCCCAATTGCTTTCAGGTGACCATTAGCATACAGATCAGAAATTACTTCAAGGAAGGATGCATGTATTCGAAAATGTTTGAATTTATCAATTTTATTTAAACAGTATAAAGTTAAGCAAATTATAATCAAGCGTGTTTATTCTCCACACACATGAACCACAGATTGGCAAGAGTTACTGCTCTGAAGTGGATAACCTGCTAGTGTACCTGTGGTGTGACAGAGAGGGCTGCGGTGAAACAGTCCACGGCCTTGTCATACTCCCCGCTCAGATTGAAGAGGACTCCCAGGCCACACTGTAACTGGGGGTCGACGCGGGCGGGTTCAGAGTTCGCCGCACTGAGGAACAGGGACTGCACCTCTGTAAACAAAGATCTGAGAGTGGGGGAGGAAGGAGGGAGGCACAGAAATGGGGAAAAAAGAAGGAGGGAGATGGCTTAAAATATTACATGTTTTCGTAACATATAAAACATTCGAAAATACAGAAGAACTTCCTGTATTGCATATTTAGCATCTTTCTGCCTTTCATTTGGTGTTATATTGATTAAGAGTTATAAGTATATGCTGAATATACATGCACACCACATTTCTACACAATGAAAAGGTCCACTCACTCTGGCAGCAGTGAGCCAAATCTCTCCCTCTCTCTGGCCTCTCCGTCCTTCTCTCGCTCCCGTTCACTCTGCTCCAAGACTGGCCGGTACGCGGGGTTGTGCCTCAGCCAATCGCGAAGGGTCTCACAGGCCTGCCTGTGCAGCGATTCGTTGGTGAAACTGACGGCCAGTGCCATCAGAGCGGTCAGGTTGTCCTTCTTCAACTCTATGCATCTAACAGCGAGAGAAGAGGAGAGAGCAAGAGAGAAAAAAAGAGAGAAAGGTAAGAGAACCCGAGAAAATGTCAGCCAACACTACTGCAACAAGTCGTCACAGGCATCATGTAACTTCAAGGACTTCCCATTTCCCACCCATGCTTATCATAGCATCTTTCTATTCAAGCCACACATAAAACATGTATTCATAAATAAAATATAAGTACATACTTCATGACATACTCTTAATGTCACACAGGAGCTACGTCCCAAAAGGAACCCTTGTTCTCTATTTCAGGGGTGTCAAACATACAAGCCAATTCAATGAGGCCCATGGGTGGTTTTACTAAAACAACAAATATACAGTGGGGAGAACAAGTATTTGATACACTGCTGATTTTGCAGGTTTTCCTACTTACAAAACATGTAGAGGTCTGTAATTTTTATCATAGGTACACTTCAACTGTGAGAGACGCAATCTAAAACAAAAATCCAGAAAATCACATTGTATGATTTTTAAGTAATTAATTTGCATTTTATTGCATGACATAAGTATTTAATCACCTACCAACCAGTAAGAATTCCGGCTCTCACAGACCTGTTAGTTTTTCTTTAAGAAGCCCTCCTGTTCTCCACTCATTACCTGTATTAACTGCACCTGTTTGAACTCGTTACCTGTATAAAAGACACCTGTCCACACACTCAATCAAACAGACTCCAACCTCTCCACAATGGCCAAGACCAGAGAGCTGTGTAAGGACATCAGGGATAAAATTGTAGACCTGCACAAGGCTGGGATGGGCTACAGGACAATAGGCAAGTAGCTTGGTGAGAAGGCAACAACTGTTGGCGCAATTATTAGAAAATGGAAGAAGTTCAAGATGACGGTCAATCACCCTCGGTCTGGGGCTCCATGCAATATCTCACCTCGTGGGGCATCAATGATCATGAGGAAGGTGAGGGATCAGCCCAGAACTACACGGCAGGACTTGGTCAATGACCTGAAGAGAGCTGGGACCACAGTCTCAAAGAAAACCATTAGTAACACACTACGCCGTCATGGATTAAAATCCTGCAGTGCACGCAAGGTCCCCCTGCTCAAGCCAGCGCATGTCCAGGCCCGTCTGAAGTTTGCCAATGACCATCTGGATGATCCAGAGGAGGAATGGGAGAAGGTCATGTGGTCTGATGAGACAAAAATATAGCTTTTTGGTCTAAACTCCACTCGCCATGTTTGGAGGAAGAAGAAGGATGAGTACAACCCCAAGAACACCATCCCAACCGTTAAGCATGGAGGTGGAAACATCATTCTTTGGGGATGCTTTTCTGCAAAGGGGACAGGACGACTGCACCGTATTGAGGGGAGGATGGATGGGGCCATGTGTTGTGAGATCTTGGCCAACAACCTCCTTCCCTTAGTAAGAGCATTGAAGATGGGTCGTGGCTGGGTCTTCCAGCATGACAACGACCCGAAACACACAGCCAGGGCAACTAAGGAGTGGCTCCGTAAGAAGCATCTCAAGGTCCTGGAGTGGCCTAGCCAGTCTCCAGACCTGAACCCAATAGAAAATCTTTGGAGGGAGCTGAAAGTCCGTATTGCCCAGCGACAGCCCCGAAACCTGAAGGATCTGGAGAAGGTCTGTATGGAGGAGTGGGCCAAAATCCCTGCTGCAGTGTGTGCAAACCTGGTCAAGACCTACAGGAAACGTATGATCTCTGTAATTGCAAACAAAGGTTTCTGTACCAAATATTAAGTTCTGCTTTTCTGATGTATCAAATACTTATGTCATGCAATAAAATGCAAATTAATTACTTAAAAATCATACAATGTGATTTTCTGGATTTTTGTTTTAGATTCCGTCTCTCACAGTTGGAGTGTACCTATGATAAAAATTACAGACCTCTACATGCTTTGTAAGTAGGAAAACCTGCAAAATCGGCAGTGTATCAAATACTTGTTCTCCCCACTGTATACTTTAAAATGACCGACCCAAAAAATCGAAATGGTGAACTAAAATATAAACGCAACATGTAAAGTGTTGGTCCCATGTTTCATGAACTGAAATAAAATATTTTCCATATGCACAAAAAGCTTATTTCTCTCAAATTTTGTGCACAAATATCTTTACATTCCTGTTAGTGAGCATTTCTCCTTTGCCAAGATAATCCATCCACCTGATAGGTATGGCATATCAAGAAGCTGATTAAACAGCATGATGATTACCAGTGGTGTACAGTACTTAAGTGAAAATACTTGAAAGTACTACTTAAGTAGTTTTTTGGGGTATCTGTACTTTACTACTTATATCTGACAACTTTTAAATTTACTTCACTGTATTCCTAAAGAAACTTATGTACTTTTTACTCCATACATTTTCCCTGACACCCAAAAGTACTCGTTACATATTGAATGCTTAGCAGGACAGGAAAATAGTCTAATTCACAAACTTATCAAGAGAACATCCCTGGTCATCTCTACTGCCTCTGATCTAGTGGACTCATTAAACACCTGCTTTGTTTGTAAATGATGTCTGAGTGTTGGAGTGTGCCCCTTGCTATCCGTAAATTTTAAAAACAAGAAAATGGTGCCGTGTGGTTTGCTTAATATAAGGAATTTGAAATGATTTATACTTTAACTTTAGATACTTAAGTATATTTTACCAATTACATTTACTTTGATCCTTAAGTATATTTAAAACCAAATACATTTAGACTTTTACTCAAATATAATTTTACTGGGTAACTTTCACTTTAGTCATTTTCTATTAAGGTATCTTTACTTGTATGACAATTGGGTCCTTTTTCCACCACTGATCATTACACAGGTGCATGTTGTGCTGTGGACAATAAAAGGCCACTCTAAAATGTGCAGTTTTGTCACACAACACAATACCACAGATGTCTCAAGTTTTGAGAGAGTGTGCAATTAGCATGCTGACTGCAGGAATGTCTACCAGAGCTTTTGCCAGAGAATGTAATGTTAATTTCTATACCATAACGTCGTTTTAGAGAATTTGGCAGTACGTCTATACCACAACGTGTAACCACGCCAGCCCAGGACCTCCACATCCAGCTTCTTCACCTGCGGGATCTCTGAGACCAGACACCCAGACAGCTGATGAAACTGAGGAGTATTCCTGTCTGTAATAAAGCCCTTTTGTAGGGAAAAAGTCATTCTGATTTGCTGGGCCTGGCTCCCCAATGGGTTGTTCTGGCTCATATGCCCTCGCAGGCCCACCCATGGCTGCGCCCCTACCCAGTCATGTGAAATTCATAGATTAGGGCCTAATGAATTTATTTCAAATGACTGATTTCCTTATATGAACTGTAACTCCGTAAAACCGTTGAAATTGTTGCATGTTGCGTTTATATTTTTGTTCAGTTTATAATGGACCTACATTTATACAGTTTCCAGCTTGCTAACAATCACTGAAACAAAAGCTAGACAATCAGTGAGCATAAAAAACTCCAAAAACAATTAACCTCTTAAAGATCGGACCCTTTCTTCAATTTTTGTCTAAAATTACATACCCAAATCTAACTGCCTGTAGCTCAGGACCTGAAGCAAGGATATGCATATTCTTGATACCATTTGAAAGGAAACACTTTGAAGTTTGTGGAAATGTGAAATTAATGTAGGAGAATATAACACATTAGATCTGGTAAAAGATAATACAAACAAAAAAACATGTGTTTTCTTTCCCCCCTCCATCATCTTTGAAATGCAAGAGAAAGGCCACTGTAGCTCACTGTAGTCCTCTGTAGCTCAGCTGGTAGAGCACGGCGCTTGTAACGCCAAGGTAGTGGGTTCGATCCCCGGGACCACCCATACACAAAAATGTATGCACACATGACTGTAAGTCGCTTTGGATAAAAGCGTCTGCTAAATGGCATATTATTTTTTATTATTTTATTTTAATATAATATTGCACCAGTGTGTGTGCAAAGTTTCAGATTGATCCAGTGAAGCATTGCAATACTGGACTATTTTGTATCAAGTCTGCCCAAATGTGCCGAATTCGTCAATTGATACATTTTCAAGTACGTGATATGGTAATACAAAATGTAAGTATACACACTCCCAAGAATGTCATACCTGATGGATCATTAGCTTATACACTAACTTCCACACATCTAGATGGCCGGGCGGGGTGGGTGTGGAGCAAGAGACCGCAGGGGTTCAAACTGTAGAACCCAGTCCCTACATTTGAATCAAGCAAAACTATGCTACATTTTATCTCTGGGACCCTTAGGATGACAAATCAGAGCAAGATAACTGAATGTAAGTACATTATTTACCTTCAGAGGTGAATGTATCAAACCAGTTGCCATGACAAGTTTTTTGTTGTTGTGCACTCTCCTCAAACAATAACATGGTAATTTGTCACTGTAATAGCTACTGTAAATTGGACAGTGCAGTTAGATTAACAAGAATTTAACCTTTCTGCCCATATAGGACATGTCTATGTCCTGGAAAGTTTGCTGTTACTTACAACAGTCATGCTTATCACATTAGCGCACATTAGCTCAACCGTCCCATATACGGGACACCAATCCCGTAGAGGTTAACAAAGGACCATTTTTTGACAGCAAGGAAAGAACACATTTTCAGTCCGGCCCTCCGGACCTTGTTGAAGACAGAACGTGACCCCCGGGTCAAAATGAGTTTGACACCCCTGCTCTATATAGTGCACTACTTTTGACCAGAGCCCTATGGGTGCCCTATATAGGGAATAGGGTGCCACTTGGGACATAACCAGGGACTTCTCTCCAGTCAGTGAGGCTGCTATTCCATCTCTTTACCTGCGGAGGGCACTGATGGCTGCAAACTCTTGTTCGTTCTCTGCCTGACAGGTTCCCAGATATTGCCATGCCTAAAAAAAAAAAAGAAGTGGGAAAGAAAGTGTGTGAGTGCTTAGTTCTCTTTATCTCTTCACCCACCTAATGCTAGCAGGGTAGGAAAGAACCCACTTAGTCGCCAGCACTTGTTAGCCAGAAATAATTTCACCTTGAGATCAGTGGCGGCTCCTGAAAAAATTCTCAGGGGGGGCAATTTTTCTGATGATTTAGGTGACCTACACACATTTTTAAAAAGATATGTCCAGCAACAACATGAAGACAGGGGCAGCATATAAGTCAATACCAGAAGCATTTATTGACTGATCTCAAAAGTGTTGGCTTACAAAATCAAAATAAGTTATCACAGTAAAAATAATCAAGGGTGTTCTTTCACATTCCTCAACACTGCATAAACAATATGCATTTCCATAAACAAATGAAATATCAGCTGAAAATACAGCATCTTGGTATTTGTTCAGATTGCAGGATCAACAAGAGCTTTTACCACATTTTTTGCCTCATGGTTGAATTGGAAATATGTGCACCTGAGCATAATTCACAACAAGCAAGCAGGAGCTTTTGATAGAGGCTACTGAAAACATTGATGCAAGTTATTGGTAATAAGACATTTTTATAGACTTCCATATTCTGCCCTCTTGTATAGATTTGTGAAAATGAACAGTGATAGACATTTTGCTTGAAAACAGAATTTGAAAGTAATTTCTAGAAAAGGTAAACACAGCTATCTGTATGGCTTTGTAAAAATGAACAACCATATTCTGGCCAATTGTATAGATTTGTAAATATGAACAACCATATTCTGGCCAATTGTATAGATTTGTAAAAATGAACATGAACAGATATTTTTTTTTGTTTTACTTTTTTTAAAATGAAAAATAACTATTTTAAACAACATCAACTGTGAACTGATTTGGGCGTGTGTGTGTTAAAGAGACAGGGAGGGAGGGACAAAGAGAGAGAGAGGCTACATTACTTGTACTGAAACTGTTCTCTTCTCTGTTTCAATACAGCAAAGCGTTCAATGACTTTCTCATTGAAATCAGGCATGCTGAGGACTAGTTCCCTCTCCATGGAAAGCATGGCCAGTGCATTCAGACGTTCCTGGCCCATTGAATTTCGCAGGAATGTCTTAACTCGTGTCAAAGTTGAGAAACATCTCTCAGCTTCAGCTGTTGTCATGGGAGTAGTTATGAGGATGTTCAACAGAGTCACAGTCTCAGAGAACGTCTCCTGGAGGTTGTAGCTCATGAGAACCTGGTACAGTGCCAGTGCACCACAGCCTCCCTTGAATTCAGGATTCTCATAGATCAGAGATAGTTCTGTCTTGAGCTTTGCCTTGCTCAGCATGGGGTATGCATTCACAGTGGCATTCAGAGCCTCATCAGGAAATGAATGGCAGTACCTTTCAAACATGTCTGCTTGCAGTAAGGTAGCACTCACAAGGTGGCCAGAGAAAGAGAACCTTTCTTTGATGTGATCCAGGATGGTGTTGCAGACCTCTTCAGACAGCCTCTGCTTCTCCTCTTCTCTCAAAGCTGTTCTGGGTCTTTTGGCTCCTGTTGCTTCTTGCAGCTGCTGTTGAGAGGAGTCCCTGAAGGCAAACAGACCAATGTGTTTGTTGGCTTTGTACAGTATTGTTGTCTATGTGATGCACAGGTATATGCAATGTATCCATGATGTATAGTACAAATACTTCAGTTCCACTTAAAATGGGCAGGGATGCATAAAGTCTTTAGTGTTTAAGTTAGCCTTTGTGTCTCACATAGCCTGGATGTTCAGCACAGTATACAGTGGTGCTCATAAGCTTATGATCCCATGCTAAAGTTGACTAAAAAGAGGAATAAAAAAGAAAAGAAAATTGGTGTCCATAAAGGTTGGATTTTCCAACTTTTTTTAATTAAGTCATTAAGATAAATTTCCAAAAGATTATTTTTTTATTTTTTTATTCCTCTTTTTAGTCAACTTTAGAATGTGTTCATACACTTATGAGCACCACTGCACAGTACACATAGTATATAAAATAAAATAGATTACACCACTGGCCATATATAATGAGAATAATGTAATTTCAAACACAAATGCAGTCTCCTTTCATGCATACATTTTCAAATAAAGCTCTGCTTTGAGAAAGATCGAATGATATTGTTTAATCTTACCTTATGGCCTGCACACTGCTTGTGAAGCTGTCGAGGGCACTTTTGATAAAGACAGCATCGATGTCCTTCTTCTGTAGCTTCTGGTACAGAATGTCGACGTGGGGCATGATTTTGTGAAAAAGCCGCAGGAAAAAAAATAAAATCTTCATCATGCAGCATCCTCACGTAGCCAGATGCCTCTCTCACTGTGCCCTGGTCAAATGAACCCAATGAACCCGTCCGGATGGCTTCAAAACATTCTATTAGGTCGTCTCGATTCTCGTAGACAGTGTTCACGACTCTGCTGTTGAAGTTCCACCGTGTGGATGAAGGTCTGGGCAGTCTTCGTGCAACAGTCTGGTCAAGAATGCTGGTGCGTTTGGGTGACCGGGAAAAAAAGTTGTAATCCCGCTCAGATCGGAAAAGAAAATGTTCACTTTTTTGATGCGAGAAGTAGCTTGCTGCATGATCAAATTCAGCTGATGCGCATAGCAATGCACGTAATGGGCATTCTTGAAATGCTCACGCACCTTTTTCTGCACACCAGCCTTCTCTCCCCTCATCACACTGGCTCCATCGTAAGCTTGCGCAATGAGTTTGACTTTTCGTCATCGGCAAAAGACCGTTCAGTCTCTCCAAAAGTACACTGGCGATTGAGACTGAGGTTGATTCCGAGATGGGAAGGAACTCAAAAAATCGCTCCTGCACTTTGTGCTTGCTATCTATGTACCTCAGCACAAGCACCAACTGTGTCTGTGTAGAAACGTCCGTGGTCTCGTCAGCTTGGATAGCTACGAAGTTCGCCGACTTCACCTCCTCCACAATATGTTCCCTCGTGACCGCTAGCATACACTCCAGTAGCTCGTTTTGAATGGTCTTTGATGTGCCCTTGAAAACTTTAGCATTTTTAAGATGGTCATCAAACACCTCATCTAATTGTGCCACAAAGTTGACAAGTCCAAGAAAAATACCAGGGTTGGTGGAGCCCTCAGTTTCATCTTTGCCTCGCAAAGCTAACTCAAACACGCCGCAAAACTTCACACACTGGATTAGCCGGCTGAGGATATGGCGGTTCTTGCTAACCTCATCGTTGTGGCGGCGGACAGCTAGCCTGTATCCCTCATCCAGTTGAGTGGCAATATTCACTCTCCCCAAAGCAGAAATTCTCAAACAGCTATCCATGTGGGTCTTTGACAGCTCATGTTTCTTAATCTTTTCTGAAAGATGGTGCATGTCGGTTACACCAGTCGCTGTCCAAGCGGTGCTGTCTGCCGTGCCGCCTTCAGGGTGAATGAGTAAGCAGGGGTAGCAGAAAACTGCATTAGCTACATCGCAGCCTGCTAGCCAGGTTTTTCGTTCATACCAATTTTTGGAAAATCCTCGGGTGTAGGACTTCCCCCTTTAGTAGAAACCTGTTGAATTATTAAATTTGGTCTGGGAGGTCCTAATTGTTTCGTTGCCAATTTATCTTCATTTGTTCGCCGACAAAAAGGAAATTCTTTGAAAGACACAACCGAGTTGCACTGAAGCCTAGCCATGTTGATAGTAGTAGTGAATTGATTGACGCTGCTACCCTCTCTTTTCTTAGTTACGTTCATGTGACGAAAGCGCGTAAGTGCAAGCCCACAGACACCCATTGAGATTGTATTGAAGGCTCTGAAATTTGAAAAAAATAGATTTTACATGGGAGTCTATGACAGAAGTTCTGGGCGATTTTCAATCTGACTGAAATCGCCCCAAAAAGGGGGTGGAGCCATTTGAAGCACGACTTTAGCCTGATTCGACATTTAGTGGCAGTGTGGCACTGTGGCAGATCAGACGTATAGATTACAACACTGATAACTACTGTTGCCGTGATATAATTGATTAGAAAAAAAATCCCTTCCTTTTCCCGTTTGGCAGTGCGTCGCCCATATCGCCCTATTGAACAGGCCGTCCCTGCTTGAGATGTTATTATATCAGTTATTAATGAGGGTCTCACCAGTTGGTTGTCTGGTTCTCGCTGTACGGCACTCTCAAACAGACGCACGGCCCCAGGGATGTCCCCTGCCTCCATCCTCCTCACCCCCTCAGCCAGGGGGTCCTGGTGGGACAGGTACGGGTTGTCATCCTCAAACTGGTACCCCTGGAGGGAGGGGGGTGAGAGAGAGAGAGAGAGAGACGAGAGAGAGAGAGAGAGAGAGAGAGAGAGAGAGAGAGAGAAATCATGAAGAGCAACTTAGCAGACAAGGCAGATTTTCTAGCCTGGACAGGTAGGAATGCTGATCTTATTCATTGTGATCTAAAAGGCAAAACTGATCCTTAATCAGCACTCCTAATGAGACTGTGAATACGGGCCCTTTTTTTATAAAAACTTATTTTACCAGGTAAGTTGACTGAGAACACATTCTCATTTACAGCAACAACCTGGGGAATAGTTACATGGGAGAGGAAGGGGGATTAATGAGCCAATTGGAAGCTGGGAATGATTAGGTGGACATGATGATATGAGGGCCAAATT
Organism: Coregonus clupeaformis; assembly: GCF_020615455.1. Lineage (NCBI taxonomy): Eukaryota > Metazoa > Chordata > Actinopteri > Salmoniformes > Salmonidae > Coregonus > Coregonus clupeaformis. The sequence goes on from NW_025534665.1 coordinate 100,646, forward strand.
GGGAATTTAGCCAGGACACCGGGGTTAACACCCCTACTCTTAGGATAAGTGCCATGGGACCTTAAGTGAGCACAGAGAGTCAGAACACCCGTTAAACATCCCATCCGAAAGACGGCACCCTACACAGAGCAATGTCCCCAATCACCGCCCTGGGGCATTGGGATATTTTTTTAGACCAGAGGAAAGAGTGCCTGCTACTGGCCCTCCAACACCACTTATACAGGTGGATAGGAAGCTAGGTCAGGTACCTTGTCGTAGGAGCTGCTGAGCATCTGGTCAAAGTCGGAGAGCCAGGGGTGACTCTCTGCGTCTCTCTTCGCCATCTCCTCCCATTCCTGCTGCAGCTTCTCCCAGAAGTCCACGTCGCTCTGACGCAGAGGAACAATCACAATGTCAAAGTCAAGGGTCAAATTATGGGGGTGCTGGGCAGGTAACTGCCCTAAGAAATCAGGGCATCACCATCATAAAGTTGCTGTGGGAATCCCCCTTAACATTAACTTTGGTCCAAACCACTATTTTTAGGGGACATCCAAGGGCCAATGTGAACTTGGATAAAGGTTCTATATACAGTGTACTTTAAGCTAATGATACATGGTAATTACCTGATGTGTGAAGTGAAAATGTGCAATGGCATATTAGTGCAATATAGTATATGTAAAGAGCTTAATATATACTGAACAAAAATATAAACGCAACATGTAAAGTGCTGGTCCCATGTTTCATGAGCTGAAATAAAAGATCCCAGGAATTTTCCATACGCACAAAAAGCTTATTTCTCTCAAATTTTGTGCACATATTTCTTTACTTCAATGTTAGTGAGCATTTCTCCCTCCTTTGCCAAGATACGCCATCCATCTGACAGGTGTGGCATTTCAAGAAGCTGATTAAACAGCATGATCATTACACAGGTGCACCTTGTGCTGGGGACAATAAAAGGCCACTCTAAAATGTGCAGTTTTGTCATACAACAGCAATTGGCTTGCTGACTGCAGGAATGTCCACCAGAGCTGTTGCCAGATAATTGAATGTCCATTTCTCTACCATAAGCCGCCTCAAACGTATTTTCGTCAATTTGGCAGTACATCCAACCAGCCTCACAACCGCAGACCACGTGTAACCACGCCAGCCCAGGACCTCTACATCCAGCTTCTTCACCTGCGGGATCGTCTGAGGGAGGCTGAGGAGTATTTCTGTCTGTAAGAAAGCCCTTTTGTGGGGAAAAACTCCTGATTGGCTGGGCCTGGCTCCCCAGTGGGTGGTCCTGGCTCAACAATGGGTGGGCCTATGCCATCCAAGGCCCATCCATGGCTGTGCCCTTGCCCAGTGATGTGAAATCCATAGATTAGGGCATAGTGAATTTATTTCAATTGACTGATTTCATTATATGAACTGTAATTCAGTAAAATCTTTGGAATTGTTGCATGTTGCGTTTATATGCTTGTTCAGTATAGTATGTTTGGGCATAGGCTGGAATTATTCTTGAGATACAATTTGGAAGATGATAAAAATAATTATTCTGTTATCTTTCCTATTTTATTGTTCTGTATTAACTCGTATCGCCCTGGTGTCTCTCGCTTACCTCCACAGCAGCTTTAGCTTGCTGGAAATCTGGACCTGCTGTGGCAAACTCATCTACCCAGGATTCCGCTGACTCCACTGAGACCTGAACAGGAAGGAAGGAAGAGGTAGCAATGGCAGACGTGGACACCAAGTTGTACGTACCTCTATAACAACACTTAAAGTGGGACGTTGAGGTTGTGACAGTAAAGGAGCAGCAGAAAAAGATGAGGAAGAGGGATGAGAGGAAGACAAGATAAAGGAATGGGAAGAAGCAAAACACATCAGAGAACCACACCCATTCTCCCACTCCCTTTCTCCCCTACAATCTACAAACCTCTAGTGCAGGGCATCTTTACCACTTTTCTAAAGTCATTGCTGTAATCTTAATGCAAGTTGAATCAGCGAAAACTATTTGCTTACGCGCGTTGTATCTTCCTTGGGTTTATACAAAGTGCAAAGAAACTACGGGAAAACCTACAGGGGGAGAAAAAATGCTGCCCCTAAAAACGGCCATCCAACTACTGCAAAAAAGGCTGATGAAAAACATAATCAGCTCAACGCAACTTTCTTGGCAGAAAGCCGGTTGCGGAGCCACTGGGCAGTGTTGCCATGGCGTCAGGGGTCCTACCTGTCTGACGACAGTAGCCCATTGATGTGCCTGTTTAGCCTTAGCTTTGGCAATCTTCTGATCCCACTCTTGGGTTGTCAAGGGTAGAGTCCCTCCCCCAGACTCCTCCAGGAACTATGGCAACCAGGGAGCAGAGAATGGGGGAGGCGGGATTGTTTTGTGGCAGGTGTGAGGCGTTGGGGGTGGGTTTTTTGTTTTGGGAGGGGTGAGGACGGAGGTGTTTTAATTTGGTACAAATGAATGGGGGTTGTTAATCAAAGGAGGGGAAAGCCAAGAGTTCACAGCAGGGTAAAATGGGGTTATTATTTAAAAGTAGATGTCACAGTTAAAAGGGCAACCATGAGAACTCCTATGACTACATACTCAAGGGTAAACACCAGGGCTGGGGTCTAATTCAGGAAGTGACTTGGAATTCAACTCATGATAATGAATTAAAAAAAATAAAAATATATTTCAATCCCCTACCTGAATTGAAAAATGATTTGCCCCAACCCTGTTAAAAACATGACTTCACTTGACAAGGGGAACTAGAAGTCTGATTCAAGACAGGAACAGCTATGATGATTTTAATTGGTAGAAGTTGGCAGATAGAAATCGCATGTATAGAAAGGACAAGGCTCTCTTTTCCACAATAAATTATTTCTACATATACCATTTCCAAATTATACATTGCACAGCCTAGTGCAAGGCTCACATACAGAAAAGTTCATGGCCATCACTTGGTTATGTAGTTAGTAACAGTTGCAGGAGTCTGCACCGAATACTGGGATATGGGGGTCATGAGGCACAAAATGAGGAAGCTTGAGCCAAGATGGCTCCCTGTAGGTTGACAGTTGCACCCTTCCCCTTGTGTCCTCATTGGGAGTTGGCTCCTACCTGGTTGAGGTTGGAGGCCCAGTTCTGAGCCTCCTTGGCCTGAGCTCTATCTGTGTGCTGTTTGCCTGCTCTGTCCTCCACTGTGACACTGCCCTCGCCAATCTGCCTAATGAACCGCAGGAACTACAGTGCAACACAACAACAACATAACAATGACACAATATCCATTATGGCTTATGGACCTAAATTGGTCATCAGATCCATTTGTGCTTTAGCCAAATCCAAAATAATGACAGAGGAATTGGATACCACACAAACAGTTCTAAAGTCACCATGATACTACGGTCCATCACAGCAAAATGCTTTCCCAAGAAACATTTTGATGTCTAATTGACTACAAAGAAGAGTCTCACAACTCAAAAGAAACGGCTACAGCTACAATGATCCTGTTATTACAAAGCTACATTACTTCTATGGACAAAGAATGGGGAAAGGGTATGGTGATAAATATGTAGAAAAAAAGTATGAAACACACACGACACGGAAACACACACACAAACACACACCTCAGTGTTCTGTAACTTGGGGTCATCGACCTTTGCGACCATCTCATTGGCTGTTTGCTTCAGTTCGTCTCCTGGTAGGTACTCTTTCGTCCTATTGGATTGACAAACATTAACATCAAAGGGTTAATTTAGACAGCTTACTGAGTGTCAAACAGTGATCATTTTAAAGAACAAGTGGGTTAAAGAGACCATGTAATTTTTACATAATCACACTGTGTCCTTGTAAATATATTGTAATTGAAATGTATTGTCTCTTTTCACAATACATATCCACTAAGGATGGAATCAAAAAGCACTTTTGAATACCTAATTAAATGACTGCTACTTATGGGGTCAACGCATTAAATACACAAACTAAAAGCCTGTGTGCAGGATTTACTGGCTTTCATTTTCTTTCTTGACTTCGAGTTACGCAATGACTTCTATTCACTACCACAAAGCTATGTTATGGCCAAGGCGGCTCAACATCACAATGGCACCATCTTCTCTGGAACATATCTCCCGAGTGGCGCAGTGGTCTAAGGCACTGCATCGCAGTGCTAGCTGTGCCACTAGAGATCCTGGTTCGAATCCAGGCTCTGCTGTAGTCGGCCGCAACCGGGAGACCAATGGGGCGGCGCACAATTGGCCCAGCGTCGTCCAGGGTAGGGGAGGGAATGGCCGGCAGGGAGGTAGCTCAGTAGGTAGAGCATGGCGTTTGCAACGCCAGGGTTGTGGGTTCGATTCCCACGGGGGGCCAGTATGAAAATAAAAAAAGAATAATGTATGCACTAACTGTAAGTCGCTCTGGATAAGAGCGTCTGCTAAATGACGTAAATGTAAACATTCTCAAGGTTTCTCAGAATTTCACTGTATCTATCTACATGTCCCTTGCTCTCCTCTTTTTCTCTGTCTCTCCATTATTACCATTCTTGCTCCCTCTCTCCCAGGTCTCCGAGCCATAGCTTCTCCTCTGACTGCTCCAGATACTCCTCTGCCCAACGCCCGGGATCTGAAAGAGAAAGGGAAAGAGAGTAAGATACAGATTATTTCTCTACTTGTTAGAAGTAGTGGCCACTAAGTACATTCAAACAAACGGTTGGCAATTATGCCTACCATTGACATTCCAAAAATGTACCTGTGCCATCAGTGATGAACTCTCTGGTCCAATCAGCGTCGGCTGGGTCTCCAAGTCCCGCCTGCCCTGATGAGGCGGCGGCGGCGGCATCCGCTCCCGACAGAAACTCAGACGTCCAATCACCAGACAGGGCCAACGCAGCTACACCCGGAGCTACGGACAAGACAGGAGGGAAAGGTTGTTGTTTTCTTCACACATTGGCAAAAAAGTGTGTTTTTCAGTGCGAGTACTTGGATGGCAGATAGAGGAAAATATAATAAAAGGGTGTCTTGAAGTGTCAACATATGTTCCAAGGCCTGTGGGGTAACAATATGGAAGTGCTGCCATGCAGCTGGGCAGACACACTGCAAATCTATAACGGTGTTGCTTTTGCTGCGTTGGAGAGTATAATAAGGTAACCTATTACTGCTGTGTGTGTGTACCTCTCTGTGGAGCCTGTCTGTAGCTCTGCTGATCGATCTGCTGCATTTCCTCCAGTAACTGGCCCATGTCAAAGCTGTGAGGGGGCCGTGGAGGCGCCTGCTGCATGAACTCATTCACCAACTGGGACACACACATGCAGAACAGGACATCAAACGCTAGCCTATTCAATTATGATTAACAAACCTCACGTGAATGAAACGTGTTTTCATGTTCCTTTTTTAGAATATGCAGACAAAGCACAACAGTTCGAATCAATAGGACTGGGAAGGTAATATGAGCACAGACCTCTTCTTCTGTTGCTATTTCAATGGGTGTAGGGGGAATCTAGGAGAAAGAGGGATGAAAGTGATACTGTGAGATATATTTGGGAAAGCTATAGTACAACTAAGTTGTAGTATCTCGTCTAAGTTGTATGCTCCAAACGAACTATGATGTATGAACTTGTTCAAGTATGGGTAGATGGGCCCAGGGCTCTAAAGTGCGACAATGTTTTTCTGTGCGACCAGGAGTTTTATTTTGGGAGCACAATGCGACTAGGAAAAAAATCTCCCAGATAATAGATCTTGTAATAAGGCTTCGCTGTACTGTTGTTTCCGAGTGCCTTTGAGAAAAAAGCGAGCGCAGATTCGATCATGTCATGGTTGCTCCATTACTACAGCTAAAACGGCTTGTTTATAGCCCAACCAAGTCAAAACATCTGACCCATATTACAGGTGTAACATTTTTATCTTCCTATAGCGGATCACATTTTACATTCATATACAGTGAGGGGGAAAAAAGTATTTGATCCCCTGCTGATTTTGTACGTTTGCCCACTGACAAAGACATGATCAGTCTATAATTTTAATGGTAGGTTTATTTGAACAGTGAGAGACAGAATAACAACAACAAAATCCAGAAAAACATATGTCAAAAATGTTATAAATTGATTTGCATTTTAATGAGGGAAATAAGTATTTGACACCCTTTTCCCAGGTGTATTTTATACAGGTAACGAGCTGAGATTAGGAGCACACTCTTAAAGGGAGTGCTCCTAATCTCAGCTTGTTACCTGTATAAAAGACACCTATCCACAGAAGCAATCAGATTCCAAACTCTCCACCATGGCCAAGACAAAAGAGCTCTCCAAGGATGTCAGGTACAAGATTGTAGACCTACACAAGGCTGGAATGGGCTACAAGACCATCGCCAAGCAGCTTGGTGAGAAGGTGACAACAGTTGGTGCGATTATTCGTAGAATACACGGGAGGATCTTGTCAATGATCTCAAGGCAGCTGGGACCATAGTCACCAAGAAAACAATTGGTAACACACTACGCCGTGAAAGACTGAAATCCTGCAGCGCCCGCAAGGTCCCCCTGCTCAAGAAAGCACGTATACAGGGCCGTCTGAAGTTTGCCAATGAACATCTGAATGATTCAGAGGAGAACTGGGTGAAAGTGTTGTGGTCAGATGAGACCAAAATCGAGCTCTTTGGCATCAACTCAACTCGCCGTGTTTGGAGGAGGAGGAATGCTGCCTATGACCCCAAGAACACCATCAAACATGGAGGTGGAAACATTATGCTTTGGGGGTGTTTTTCTGCTAAGGGGACAGGACAACTTCACAGCATCAAAGGGACGATGGACGGGGCCATGTACCGTCAAATCTTGGGTGAGAACCCTTCCCTCAGCCAGGGCAGAAAATGGGTCGTGGATGGGTATTCCAGCATGACAATGACCCAAAACACACGGCCAAGGCAACAAAGGAGTGGCTCAAGAAGAAGCACATTAAGGTCCTGGAGTGGCCTAGCCAGTCTCCAGACCTTAATCCCATAGAAAATATGTGGAGGGAGCTGAAGGTTCGAGTTGCCAAACGTCAGCCTCGAAAACCTTAATGACTTGGAGAAGATCTGCAAAGAGGAGTGGGACAAAATCCCTCCTGAGATGTGTGCAAACCTGGTGGCCAACTACAAGAAACGTCTGACCTCTGTGATTGCCAACAAGGGTTTTGCCACCAAGTACTAAGTCATGTTTTGCAGAGGGGACAAATACTTATTTCCCTCATTAAAATGCAAATCAATTTATAACATTTTTGACATGCATTTTTCTGGATTTGTTTGTTGTTATTCTGTCTCTCACTGTTCAAATAAACCTACCATTAAAATTATAGACTCATCATGTCTTTGTCAGTGGGCAAACGTACAAAATCAGCAGGGGATCAAATACTTTTTCTCTCTCACTGTACCATCTTGTGGGCCGTTCTAAAAGTACTCGCGTGTCGTTAACCATTTGTTTACACTTTGTTCATTCATGTTAACTCATTGGCTAGCTAACAACCTGGTAACTTTACCAGTATATCCAAACATTTGGGGGCACAGAAAGAAAGGAAAAGGCATAGCTTTTTCAGGAGATCAATGATCATAGCAATCACAAACCTGACATTTTTAAAGAGAAAGTGTACCATTTTCAATGTAATGCATCTCAATAGGAAAATAGTGCTTTTACACAATGAAGAAACCTAATAGTCCACAAATTACTTTGTAATTTCGTTTTAATTTTTATAATAAACAAATGTCTTTACAGTGTTACATATTACTTTATAAAGGGCACAACAAGTTCTGATGCTCATAAATTTCATGTCGTGCTCTTAACTTTTTAAAGTTGGCAGCACCAATTTAGAGCCCTGGATGGGCACCACCGTTGACCAGGAAAAATAACTCTCAATGCAACATGGTCAATAACAAACTAAGAAAATACAAAACATAGAACATGGATTACGGTACATATTCCATTCATTCCTTATTGTAATTTCTACAGGTGACTACTCACAGTGGGCGTTGACCTGTGCCTCCAAGCTCCTCCCTCCTGGGTCATGTGACCCGTCAGCTTCATGAGGGGATTGGCTCCCCCGCACTCCCCCTCTACCAGCTCCCGCATCGCCATGGCAACACCGGGCAGCGGCGTATCCAATCAGACCACCTTAGAGCTGAAGAGAGGAAGAAGTGAATAAAAACATTGACTTATCGATTAGATGATGGATGGAAGTATTTGTTCATTCCAAACATTTCACATCTAATTAACTCTGTTTGATAATATCACATTCAGGGTCCTGCCTGGGTGCCAGACTCTTTCTGCATTCGTTGAGGTGCCTAACAAGACAACACATGTGAGCTATTAAGCAGAGATAGACCGGCACCAACACTATTCATGGTCCCATGCAAGATAGCTCAGGATAAGCCATTTGAATACAAAGAGGGTGTACCGGTATCAAGAAAAACATAAGGAAAAAATGTGGATGTCCACTCACTGTTTGGCAGTCATTTACCTTCCTACTACAGCTAGGCTATCCTCTTTCTCCAGCTCCTGTGCTGTGTTTGGATGTGCGTCATCACTCTCTTTTCAACCTTTTACATCAATCAAAGCAACATGAGAGCTGTTTGAGAGATATGGAGGTCTATTTGAGGATGAGAGGGCTAGCCAGGCCAAATTGAAATCTCATCCTGGGTGCCCAATGACATATAGTCCTCTCCTAATCTATCTGTTGGCTTTTAAACACACACACACACACTATTCCAAAGGGTTGATGCCCTCCAAGGATACTAACAATGTAGCGAACAGCCAAAGAATGGCTCCACAACAGGACTGATTGAGAATAGCCTAGAGCTTCACTTTCACTCTTCCGACTGGCTTTTCAGTCTTTAACTCACTCTTTAACTACTCACCTGGCCCTTTAAGTGAAAGAAAACATTCAAGGGTGACAACCAGCAGACAATGCAACTCCCTCTACTGCAAAGATGTAGTAATATTCCCTGATCCACAGACCTCTCCCCCACAACAGTGTGTCAATGCAATGAAATGTCGGAGAGAGAGACAAACCTGCTGTTCACATAGCTGACCTACTATCTAGGCCAACAGACGCACACAGATAGTGGCCTACTCAACTTCACTAAACCTCTCAGACAAATACAATAATGACAATTTCTATAATGCACAGTCAGCCCCGGAGCTGAAAAATTAAGCCTTGCCCATTTCCACAGTCTTACTACAATACAAAAAGTAACGGCACCACACACAACTGCAGGTAATATTACCGAAAATAAGGGGAGACAACACTGTACCCTGTCCACAGGTGGTCCAGTAGCTACAGTAGGGTTTAGATTTAAGGATTTCTTTCTGCTGACCCAAACAGATGCTGTACGATTAGGGCTCTGGTAAGAGGATTATAAACAGATATTATTAAACACTGTCTACACACACAACTCCATGTGATGTGCAATGCTGCGGATAGAAGAGACAGTCATAATGAATATGCACGGCCCCAAAATAAGTGACTGTGTCTGGGTTTAATTCAATCAGTAGGCATTCCTTGTGATGTGTCATACTTGACACTATACGACAGCATGTTGTAGCTATATTGGCTCTGCAGAAAAATATAGGTTGGCTTCTCAAGTTGAGAATGAGAGCATGAAAATGTTATGATGAAGGTATGATGCTTTCTCAAGTTGAAGGTTAGCTTTGCCATGCTTTTACCTGAAAACCACCAGTTGAGAATTCAAAGAGCACCATAAAACTAACCATTGCCATCAGATAGGCAGTAGGTACTATAGCTACTATATACTATACTAACTAGCTACTATACTGCACACATCCTACTACACCATGTCAATAGTTCATGCACAGAAGCCAAAGGGGAGGCATGTCCTAGCCAATTTCCATTTATATGGTCACATTACATCAATAAATGTCCTCCCAGCTAGCACTGTAACGTTAAACATGGACTTTACACAATATATGTACTGTATGCTAGCTAGCTAATGTATCTAGTGTGTAGTGGGTGTAACTAGCTAATTAACTGGCTAGCTATGCTTAGTTAGAGAGCGTTGAGCTTGCAAAATACATTAAGTGAACGCTTGAAAGCTAACTACGTGGCTAGCTAGCTACCTGTTTGCTTCAATGTATGTTGATGACCAAATGCTAGCAAGTTAGCTACAAAAATGTGACAGACCATTATTCGATTGATAGCATAATGTTCTACTCACCACCACTTACTGCTGACTAGACCTTCCTACTCTCCTCTTCTCCTAATTGTCTGCTTACAAAATAACAAATAGCTGGCACATTACGAATCCAGCGAAGCTACGGAGTTTGAAAGTAAATCTTTACCCGTTTTTATTAGCGCGTGTCTCTTTATTTACCTCCTGCTCTTTCCCCCATGACCCACAAAAATCTACACAGATGCACAGCTAATCCTGCAAGGCGTATTCTCAAACAGCATCGACGTAGACGTTGAAAGACAGACAATACGGAATGTGCGCAGAACGAGTTTGTGCGTGTGTAAACGCGACTGTCCAGGCTGCAAATCGATGTTGCCATTTATGTCTACGAATATTGTAACGTTCTAATAACGTTCGATTAAAGTTGCAATCTCTGGCTATATTTGGTGAAACAATGTAACGAAAGGGGCGTAACGTTGACCTTGATTGACAGTGGGTGAAGTACGCAAAGGGACAGCAAGGTTTGCGTATCTTATTGCGCAAGGTATGAATGAACGCAAAGTCCAACAAATTTGTCCTGCTTTGTGCCAACATAATTTTCTGTCTCAAACTCAAAAACCCTAATTCTCATTATCTCAGGAGAGGAACGAAAATATAATCTGGTTATTCCTGAAATATGTAGGTTTTTACCAAGGAATTTATGTATTCTCTGAGACCATCCAAAAAGTACTCAGAAGATGGTAGTGATAGTGAAATCTTTTCAAATTGATTATTTGCTTTAAAAACAGGCAGCATTTAGACGTCATCAGAGTGTTTTATTATGAACTTTGAAATGTTTTCAGACAGTTATCAATAGCAATAATCTTCATAATCCATGTTATCATTGTATCAATAATTACAGTTAATGTCCCAATAGTAACCATAGTAATAATATAAGTAATTCATGTAATTTTTATTCCATTCTTAATATTACACTGAAAAACAACAGGCTTTATTTACTGACAGGTTTATCACTGCACATTGACACACAGACAGACAGCAATAAAACAGAGGGAGGAAGGGTGAAGGAGGGATGGAGGGAGGTGGTACATTCAATAAACCAAAGAGATGGTGGGGACCGGCATGAAAAGAAAAAGACAAGAGGGAAAGAGGAGATAAGGAAAAGAGAACGATTTGAGAATATTCTAGGGAGGTGTGAAAGAAGGAAGGTATGAGAGAGAAAGGTGAGAGAGGTGACAGAGTAGCTATTTATCACAATGTGCCCTCCATTTACTGTGATTCAGATATGAACAATATTTTTAATTACAACAATTCAACACACAAATGAATACACTCATCAAGCCAGGAATCATCATCCTTATTACCACTACTATTATTATTATTACTCGTATTCTGATGGTGTAACCTTAGAAATATACAATAGTTGGTCAAATGATAAAACAATATAATTGGTAATAAATAATATGTATATGCAGCTCCCTCTTTAAGAGTACAGACAGAGAGCAAGCGTTGACTGCAATAACAATAATATCAATAATTGTATGTACAGAAAATTTAATACAATCAAAACTGCCCAAGCTGAGCTGACATTCTGGATACAGCGGGTGTTGTGGTGTGTGTGTCGTTGTTGTAGTGAGGTTGTTACGAGAGCGGTGGGTGGTGAGAGTGCAATGGTGTGGTGGGGGTCACGGGGTTGTGGTAAGGGTCAGAGGTCACAGAGTGACATCACAAGGTTACTCTATGCCCTTATCGGCAGCTTGTTTGGTTGTCTTGTAAAACCTTACAATGAAAGGGTTCTACCAACCAATACGATTTTACATTTAAAAGTCTACCCTGACAAAAGGAAAGTTCTGAAAATCTACACTTTTGCGTGAACAATTTATTTTATCTAATTTAGCACATCACATACAGTATATGAAGCACGTCATACAGAGTATGTAAAAAAACGACTACATTAAATCTAGAGGTGTGTGGGATAGCGTCAGGATCAGGGCTTGTGTCTATGTGTGAGGGACCTACACAAGGCTGTGTGTGAATCGATTGCTTCAATACTCATTTTGTGTGGTGGCAAAGGTGTCTGAAGTGTGATATAGAGATAGTAAAACATATACAATCTTAACTTCACAACTAAGTTGTAGCCACGGTCTGGCCTGTGTCATTCAGACTTCCAGGACAATGTCGATTCCCTGTGAGTTAGGAATTAGTGCACCACATACAATTTTTGTTGGTTGTTTTGGTCAGGCGATTAGAGTATACTGTATATATTGTGCTGTAGAACATTTACGTGGTGAAAGATTCAATGCTCTGTTATTGGCTATAGATCACTAATGGTGCTGTGGTGTTGCGGTAATACAGTGTGCGTTTGAGTTTACATTCCATAGACTAGAGGTGTCAGCAGTTTTCGATATTTAAACGCGTTGAGAAGAGTGTGTGAGTGGCGAGACGTTTTGTGGTTTCCATAGTAATGGGTGCTTCCAGAGAGAGCGAGGCGATTGGCTTAGTAGCGACGGGGGTTGCTGTCTCTGCCCTCTTTCTTGATGATGATGATTCGCTGGTCGTCGTTGGCGTCATCGGGCGACTCTACCACTTCCTCGTCCTCCTCCCCCTCACCTTCGGTGTCGGCTGAGATGCCCATTCGAGACTCATAGGACTGAGAGAGAGAGTGAGAGTGAGCGAGACGAAGAGGAAGGGGATAAAATAATCATTAGAATCGTCTCTACTCTTAAACCAAACTCAAAACTTCCACACTGAAATAAATAAAAATATATTCTATTCCACAAAAACACGGTTAGAGCTTTACCTCCATGGGGTTGACGATGATGGTGAGGGCAGAGTCATCCCATTGGCCGCTATCCTCCTTAGACCCTCCCCTGGCGCCCTCACCACGGCGGTGGATGGAGCGGATTCGAAACACTCCCAGGATCACCATGATAACCAGGAAGCCCACGCACACCATGATGATGACTGTGGCCGCTCCTGGCACCACTGTCAGTGGAAAATAAGAGTTTTATATGAACCTTACAGCCACCATCCTGTCATTGATGTCAGTGACACTGCCATCTTGTGGTGAAAATGAACCTGTGAACATTGTAAAATGTGTATTTTTCAATCTCTATTTTGAGAGTGGATAGGGGATTTCCCAATAGAAATAAAAGGAGATGGTATAGAGACACCTTCATCTATCTGTTTGTATGTCTCTGGAACATTGAGCAAAACGGATGTACTCAGGAATATAGAGCATAGTTCTCCTGTAAAAGGTAAATCAAGCGAAAAAGGTCAACATTAATACTGTGGTAAATGAAGTGTGTATAAACCTGAGTTGTGGTGGGGGTTAGGCAGGGTGTGTCCGCTCAGCTCCCCAGAGTGGTGAGACGGGTGAAGGAACTGCTGTTGGGAGGCCAGGAGGTGAGACGGGTGGTACAGACTGTCCAGGGAGTGCAGGAAGTTCACCTGAGAGCAAGGATGGATGAATATATGGATGGACAGAGAGAGTGTGAGTGAAAGAGAGAGAAAAAGAAGAAAAGAAGCCTTGTCACAGAACCTCTTACTAACTGAACTAATGCTGGGCTCTCTCTCTACCCACCAAATGCTAGGTTAAAACCACTTAGCTAGTGCCCCAGTATTGTACACCCCATTGAAGCTTATTTGCTAACCAATTTTGGGTTAATTACGGCCTCTATGGTCAGTTAGATTAATTACCTCCAGTGTGAGCTCGTTGCTGGTGTATCTGCCATTCATCTCGGAGCAGGACAGACGGAACCGCCTCTCAAAGCGGGCCGAGCCTTTAGCCAGCCGGTAACGGACGGACCGAAGGACATCCTCATACACGGAGATGGACTCAGCTCCTAACAGAGAGAGAGAGAGAGAGATGATGAGAGGTGGAGAGTAGGAAGTTTAGGGGCATTTCAACACTGAGGAAACAGTAAGACGAAAATAAAATGCTAAAGTTTGTGAACATGAGATAGAGGTGCGATGCAATACGCAACATAGCCTTATGTGTAATTTCAAAACCTCAACTAATCACACCATGCTGAATTGACCCTTAAGTATTTATACTTGGAATATCGTTTTTCAATGGGAAAAGTTTAAACATAGCTGAAGTGGGTCTTTAAAATAAAACAGAATAGGGGAAATGAGCGGTACCTGTGATAGCGATGTAAGCAGTGGTGTTGATTATCTCCAGACCCCTCTCTCTCAGGGCATCCATGTCCATCAGGAGCTCCTCCCTCTCTGGGTTTAGCTCCTCCCCCAGGGGTTGGACCTCACAGCCGTCCAGAGTGTGGGCCACGGCGTCTGACATCAGAGCTGGGGGTCATGGGGGGAGAGAGAAGAACGGAGGAGAGAATGAGGAATTGAGAGAGGAGAGAGGGAGGGCAAAAGATGGAAAGAGGGGAAAGGCAGAGAGCAAAGCAGAGAAAAAAGGAAGACAGAGAGAGACAGAAAGAAGACAGTTAAAAGGAGGAACAATAAAAAAAAGAAACGGCACTATAATGACTGATTACCCAATCTTATAAAAATACAGATAAGGACGAGGGAACGCAGGGAACGGGTTAGGGCCGGGGGGGATTAAGTGGATAAGAAGGGACTATCCCATTATGGAGAGACAGAATAAAGTACATAATAGATTAGGTAGTGAGCCACAGATAAAGCATTGGCAGAGTCTATTTTCTCTGTTGCTACACAGCTTTATCAACTATGTCCTGACCTGAACAGACCCCATGCAGGAAGTGGCTCTTGTTACATAACCATCATCATCCTCATAACAGATACACACATAACGGGTGACAAACACAGATGTGGTGTGCTTCCTCTCCAATATACAGCCGTTGCACACATACATAGGGTTCTCACTTGGAGATGCACAAGGCAAAGCTAATAATAGTACTGGGTCTGTGTGGTCTCAGTTGGTATTCAAGCACACAAACATTGGGGGAAGTTAATGGGTGGAGGGGGGCTGGATCAGAGGTGAATATATGTATAGATGGATTAGCTGATGATGTGCACACTTCAATAGGGCAGAAGTCTGAGTTGATTCTGGATGGCCAGATAGCTACCAACAATGACAAAAAACTGCCATGTGGGGAATCGTAAGTGACTCATTTCAGCTAGTTCATCTTGTTATTCTTCTTGATACCGTGTCTTTTTTTTTTTGATGTTTTGATTGATTTCATGTCAATGCTAATATGGCTCAAATTCGCTAGCTAGCTAACCAACAACTGTAACAATGTATTTGAGAGACAACAAGTGCTCATTGGGCAAATGTTTTTATGTTTTCAATAAACATTGGAGACGGAATATAGTTAACATGTTGTCAACAATCTAAGCCAACCCAGTCTGTTTTGCCCCATAGTTGCGCATGTTGCAAAACAACCAATCTAAGAGGTAGGAAACATGTAGCCCAATTCAAATCTGATTTAGAAGAAAGACAGATCTTACGTCACATTCTGTGTCAGCAGACATATAATTAAGTAGCACTGCTAGTAAGTGGAAATAGTTTCAGGTGTAAGAAAAACAAGTGATCTGTAAGTTTGAGATCCATGCCTCAGCCCTGTATGACTATTGAAAACAGGCTGAGATCTGGGGTAGAATCTAAGTAAAATATGCACAGTTTGATTGATGATTTAATGTGTTCCGACACACTGAACACACTAAGTGGCAAAGACCAGACAATGGTCCATATGTAATCAGTTGTGCTCGCATAATTATTTTTAGAAGCATCAATCCGTGTGCAGTAGGTTTCCTTCCTACATAAAATGCTGGTAAAATGCTCTCAAAACGATTAGATTGATGTGATTGGAATGCACTAGTCTCTACCCCCGCATTGTAGTATTCATGGAAGGGCTCTTTCCTGGCTCACCTCCTCCCTCCATGCCCTGAGCGGCTGTGTTAACAGCATGAGACAGGGAGCACACGATCCTCAGCTCTGGGAAGAGGGGTACACCACGTGGGCCCTCGAATTCAGGCGCGGGGCGGGCCAGGTGGGGGCCGACACCAGACAGGGAGATCTGAGGGGCGTCAGGCTGAAGGACCACCAGGTAGCCCTCCAACTGCCTGAGGGTAAGACAACTCTCCTCATTGAAACACCTAGGGTGAAGAGAGGAAAGAGAGAGAGAGAGAGAGAGAGAACATGGTGGGGGGGGGGTGCAAATAGGGTACCAGTTATTCTCTCTAAGTAAACAGTTTTAGGACTTGATGATTAGCCAAATCAGGTGTGTTAGTGTTGGTCTAGGACAAAAGCCTGCACACACTGGGATTTCCAGGACCAGGATTGATAAAACCCTGGACTATATTATATTGCATGCAGTGTCTACAGTAGCTGATACTAATTCTGCCACTTTTCAGAAGCACTTTGAAATGGTATTATTATTTGGCGATTCAGCAGTTGATTTATGATTCAAGTGGTGCTTTGAGTTGTTTAGTGTGTGAGTGTTGGAACTGCAGTAATACTATCATCTCGTCCCCTGTAGCTCAGTTGGTAGAGCATGGCGTTTGCAGCGCCAGGGTTGTGGGTTCGTTTCCCACGGGGGCCAGTATGAAAAATGTATGCACTCACTAACTGTAAGTTGCTCTGGATAAGAGCGTCTGCTAAAATGACTAAAATGTAAAATGTAAATGTTTCAGTGAGCAGCTGCTATATCTGACTCTCCACAAGGGCCTGCTGTTCAGCCATCTGGTGGAACCGCTGACCTCAAATCAGTCTTATCTTTAAACACCATTAAAAAACATCCCCTCCAACTACTAACCGAGAATCATACTGAAGAACACACTAGAAAAGCAAACAACATCCTGACCTGGAATCGGACTAATCTTAAAAACACAAGCAAAAAAAATCCACATGACCCGAAAACAGATCTCAAAACAAGCATAAAAACACCACATCAATGTTGTACCTTAAATCCGACTAATCTTAAAAACACAACATTAAACGCAGCTATTTATGTAACTCTACTCCACAGGGTAAGATAATGAGGATTGTCTGTGGTTGCATCACTTCCTGTGATAGATCAGATGGAACAGATACTAAAGAACATAGATAGGTAGGACCTACATGCACTTCACAACGTGCATAAATATTTAAAATCGACAAAGTGGATAAAAAAGGACCCGTGTAGGCCTATGTGGTGCATTAACCCCAAAAATAGAAAAAATTTTCTGGTTATCCATGAAGTGAATACAATGTGCGATACACTGTGGCATGAAAATAAACTGTTTCAAGATTAGATGCTTCAACCGTGCTTCCTGTTACCCAAGGCTAGATTAACTGGTCGAGCAAAAGACCGGGACTCAAATATCAGCTGCAAATCAAGCTCCACTCCTTGCACAGGGATGATGTCATTCAACATACCAGTATATCCTTGTGCTCTGATACATTTGCTGAGTAAAAGTTTCAAGTTTTAATGTCACATGCAGAAGTACAGTGAAATGCCTTTCTTGCAAACTCAAAACCCAACAATGCAATAATCAATAACAATGTATTACTAGAAATAAGAATAGGAAATACACAATAAAGTAAGTAAGTAAGCAAGCATACTATATACAGGAAATATTTAAAAAGTCAGATCCAATACCATATTTACATGTGCAGGGATACTGGAGTGATGGCGGTAGATATGTATAGGGGTAAGGGGACTAGGCAACAGGATATAAGATAAACAGAGTAGAAGCAGCTTGTATGTGAGTGGGTGTGCAGGTGTGTAGAGTCAGCATAAATGTCTGTGCATATTATGTGTGAGTGAGAAAATTATGGAGTGAGTGTTTGTGTGTTGGAGTGACAGTGTGTGTGTGTGTAGGGCCCTGCGAGTGTGCATAGAGACAGTGCAAAGATTGAAATTAAAGGTAAATAAAAAAAGGTGTCTACATGTTCTTCCCCCAAGTTGTATAAGAACCTTAGAATAAATGAATGAATAAATTATTTCATTCATCATTAGCCTGGGTACCTGACGACCTTCAATTATCTTATGTTGTTAAACAATGGATAGACAATGAAAAATACCCAAAACGAGGCAGAAACAAACTGGCACCCAGGCTACATCACCATGGATGAAATACTCTGTCACAGAGAGGATAGGTTGTGGTGAATGAATGCCTTTAGAGATATGATACAAGTAACTGCGGACCAGAACATAAGTCAAAGATAAGATACCCCCAGTTTATAATGGCAGTTTGGGATGACGTCATTCATTTAACATCGTGCTCTTTCATACCATAGCATTCCTTATCAACTACTCTAGCCAAAGACCATGTTTATTGAGATCAATGTCCAATGAATAGCTCTCTTCCACTGAGCAGTCCTGGAAACCTGCACCCACAGCTCTGGAATACTGCTGCATTCATCGTGACATTATGTTTTACCTGCGCTGCCTCTTTTAACCCATATTTCTAGTTTATGTACACTAGCACTGTCAGTGTGTGTGCTAAAGTTACAAGTTTTAATGTCACGTGCACAAGTACAGCGAAATGCCTTTCCTTCAAGCTCCAAACCCAACAATGCCGTAATCAATATCAATGTAGTACTAAAAATAACATAAGGTAGAACAAAAACACACAAGAAATAAAAATAAGAAAAACAGCAAGAAAGTAAACTATATACATGGTCAGTTCCAGTACCATATTTACAATGTGCAGGGATACTGTAGTGATAGAGGTAGATATGTATAGGGGTAAGGTGACTAGGAATCAGGACATATGATAGCAGCGTATTTGATGATTGTATGTGAGTGTGTTTGCGTGTAGTCAGTATAAATGTGTGTGCATGTTATGTGTGTGAGCAAATTAAGTCAGTGTATGTGTGTGTGTGTGTGTGTGTGTGTGTTGGAGTGTCAGTGTGCATGAGTGTGTTGAGTCTTGTGAGTGTGCAGAGAGACAGTGCAAAAAAATTAAAAAAAATACAAGGCTCAACTCAGATAGTCCGTGTAGCCATTTTGTTAGCTATTGGCTTGGGGATAGAAGCTGTTCAGGAGCCTGTTGGTGTCAGACTTGATGCACCGGTACCGATGCCGTGCGGAAGCAGAGAGAACAGTCTATGGCTTGGGTGGCTGGAGTCTTTAACAATTTAACAACACCGCCTGATATAGAGGTCCTGGATGGCAGGGAGCTCGGCCCCAGTGATGTACTGGGCTGTCATCACCACCCTCCGTACCGCCATGCGATCGAGGGGGTTGCCATACCAAGCAGTGATGCAGCCAGTCAAGATGCTCTCAATGGTGCAGCTATATAACTTTTTGTGGATTTGAGGGCCCATGCCAAACCTTTTCAACCTCCTGAGGGGGAAAAGGTGCTGTCGCACCTTCTTCACGAATGTGAGCGTGTGTGTGGACCATTTTAAGTCCTTAGTGATTCGGACACTCTCGACCCGCTCCACTGCAGCCCTGTCGATGTGGATGGGTCCACAATCAGCTCCTTGGTCTTACTGACGTTGAGGGAGAGGTTGTTGTCCCGGCACCACACTGCTAGGCCACTGACCTCCTCCCTGTAGGCTTTCTCATCGTCGCCGGTGATCAGGCCTACCACCGCCGTGTTGTTAGCAAACTTGATAATGGTGTTGGATAATCGTGGGTGAACAGGGAGTACAGGAGGGGACTAAGCACGCACCCCTGAGGGGCCCCCGTGTTGAGGGTCAGTGTGGCGGAGGTGATGTTGCCTACCCTCACCACCTGGGGTCAGCCAGCCAGGAAGTCCAGGATCCAGTTGCAGAAGGAGGTGTTCAGTCCCAGGGTCCTAAGCTTGGTTTCGAGCTTGGAGGGGACAATGGTGTTGAACGCTGAGCTGTAGTCAATGAACAGCATTCTCACATAGGTATTCCTCTTAAGTGGGTAAGGGCAGTGTGGAGTGCAATTGAGATTGCGTCATCTATGGATCTGTTGGGGCAGTATGCAAATTGGAGTGGGTCTAGGGTGTCTGGGATGATGGCGTTCTACAGGATGGTAGACATTGTGGCATGAAGCCTTAGAGTTCTTGCGAACAGGAATGATGGTGATCAGCTTAAGACATGTGGGGATTAGAGACTGGGACAAGGAGAGGCTGAAAATGACCGTGAATATGCCTGCCATCTGTTCTGCGCATGCTCTGAGAATACGCCCTGGAAATGTCCGGCTCCGCCTTGCGACAAGTTGACCTGATTAAAGACCTTACTCACGTCGGCCTCGGAGAGCGAGATCACTTAGGCCTCTGTGTGTGTGAGTGTGTGTGTGTACATGCACGTGTGTGTGCGTGTACCTGAGGGAGGTGGTCAGTTTGAGTGGCCTGACTCCAGGGGTGGCGAAGCGGAGAGAGTTCCTGTAGGTGACCTGTTGCACAGCCCTGTTGAAGCTCTCAATGTCATCACCCTCCAGAACCAGCACAGACTGACTGGGGTTCACATGCACCTAAAAGGTCAAAGGTCAAGAGTTCATGCTCCGAGGTCGCACACCCCTCATAGTCACACACATAGTTAATTCTGGCTATGTATTCTCTTTATGTATTTCATCGGTACCACCGTTTTGGGACTTCAGTTTTGATTGACTTGTGAACGTGCACAGAAAAATATTATGCAGTAGACTCCATATACATCAGGGGGAAACTAACCCTTTGTAAACAATCATCTGAGTAGGACATATAGCAGTGGTTAAAAAAACGTTAGGGTGCCATGACCTATCAAACCCTCTAGATGAAGAAAATAAAAATTCTGGTCGTCAAAGCCCACTCTTAAGCCTTAACCAAGTGAAACTGTCCACCATTTTGGAGACAGTGATCTATAGGACTCCTCTACAGTAGGGTGAGGTTACCTTCATGCCTGAGCCCAAGGTCTCTAGGTCTCCAAAGTCCAGCCCCTCCCTGCAGGCGTACAGACACTCCACCACACTGTGGGGCTCCACACTCCCTGGACGCACCGTCACCCCTGACAACAGGCCACGGTAACCACCCACGTACTTCCCTAAGAACCAGCAACAAAATGAACACAGTCAACACACACAAACAGATGAACACCCACACACAGGCTTACACAGACATATACGCGCATGCACGGACACGCACACACAGACACACACACACACATCGTAAAAACAAATGAAGTCACCTGTGTCTTTCCACTCAGGGATGGTGTTGTTAAGGATGTCCTTCTGTTTATCTTCTGTCTCTGTGGCGAGAAAAGAAGAAAGGTTAAAGGCCCCATGCAGTCGTTTTTATATAAAATTATTTCTGGGTAACAATTAAGTACCTTACTGTAATATATTTCCATTAAAATGGGGGGGAATCATTTTTAGCAACAACAAAAAAATGTCTGGGAGTGGTCTGAGTGGGGAGGGGAAAACTGAAAACTAGCTGTTGGCAGAGAGGTTTGGAACTCTATTTGTTATTGGTCTATTAACCAATTTACTGCATAGTGATATAACCATGGAAAGCCGAAACTCCCGCCCATGCAAACCTGCTGATTAAAAGGTCCTGTGTAGATTGTATTTTTAAAAAGCAACTATCAGGAAATAACACTGATAATTTATTTTTACTCGTTTACGGTGTTAGTTTCATCAGCTGTTGTAAAATATTATTTATACAACGGGTGGGTCTAATCCTGAATGCTGATTGGTTAAAACCGCATTCCAGCCGGTGTCTATTCCACAAATTACCACCGGCTAAATATATGACGTTAAAATGCCTATTTACTCTGTTCCATCTGACGCACGCAATCCACTGTCTCATCAGCCCAGCCAGGCAATTTATAAACTTGATCTCCATTATAAAAAGCATCTAGACATTATGTAACATTTCTTTTAGACTAACATTTAGTTTTCCACAGCGGAGATTTGTATAAACCTTGCTGCCTCCCTCCGAAATTTGCAACATTGTTTCAATATTCAAATTCGATCTCCAGCTGTCCCATAGTAATGAACGTGTCGGGAGTCGGGATGAGACATACAGGCAGGCAGTTCTTCTCAGCCAGTCGAAATCATGAATCAGCTGGCATAATTTTTATGGATATATACAAAGAAATGTCAATTGAAAAAAAGAAAACGAAACAAAGTGCAGGTAGTTTGCAGTCTTTCCAGCTTCAGTTTGAAGTGATTGTGTTAGCTGTGTTGTTGGCTAGCTCCTCTGAACAACAGTGTCCTGACGAGTAAGCACGTTTTCTATGCCAGGCGAAATCGTGCCTCATTAGCTCATTGCTATGAATGTATCCAAATAAATGTCACTAGAAAACAACTTAAACAAATGCAAATGCGGCTACTTTGCTGTTATTCTGGCTGCACTTTTTGACGTGAATGTAAGTTAGCCGTAGTTGGCTTGCTAGCAAGCAAGGGATAAGAACGTTGCCAGCCAGAATGGCAATGGAACATTTAGAACGAATGTCCATAGATACAGAACAAAAAGACCGAACGACTGGGTCGCGTCCATAGATACAGAACAAAAAGACTGAACGACTGGTCACGTCCATAGATACAGAACAAAAAGACAGATAGAACGAACGACCACTCGGCTTGGGTAGCAACCCTAGATTTGTGTCGGGACTATATTTTGTGGAAGGATCAAATAGTATGAATACATTCACCAAAATAAGCAAGAGAGGAGGTGTGGAAAAAGAGAATGAGAGAGAGGAGTGATGAGGAGTAAAAGAACAGAATAAGAAGGAAGATAGAAAATAAACGTGTAAGTCTGACAAAGGTGTGTCATACCCTCATTATCTCCCAGCAGCTGGTTACCACACAGGCAGTAGCCATGAATGTGTGTGTGAGTGTATTTCCAGTGCTAATTGGCAGACAGTGTGTCCCATTTTAGCGATTAGCGCTGGTGTAACTGGCAGGCTAACCGTCTGGCCTGCCTGTTGTTCTGTTAGCCTAAATAATTGATAAGTCAGTGATATTAATAGCGTATGGAGAGGCAGTCAGAGCATCTCACATAAATATAATTAGGTGAATGAGGGAAATGCCATGCTTTTCTGTGTCAGATGGCGTGTGTGTATGTGTACAGTGCCTTGCAAAAGTATTCAGACCCCTTGGATTTCTTCACATTTTATTGTGCTACAAAGTGGGATTAAAATGGATTTAATTGTCATTTATGTCAACAATCTACACAAAATACTCTCAAGTGAAAGTGGAAGATTTTTATTTTTATAAATAGAAAATGTATAACTAAAATATAGTCGTGGCATAAGTATTCAGCCCCTTGGCCTAATTAGGAGTACAATTTGGCTTAACAAATCACATAATAAGTTACATGGACTGTGAAATAATAGAGGTTGACATGATTTTTGAATGACTAACCCTTCCTCTGTCTCCCATACATACAACATCTGTATGGTCCTTCAGTCAAGTATTGAATTTCAAGCACAGATTGAACTACAAAGACCAGGAAGCTTTTGAAAGCCTCATAAAGAAGGGCAGTGATTGGTAGATGGGTAACTATAACAAATCAGACATTGAATATCTCTTTAAGCATGGTCAAGTTAATAATTATGATGTGAATTATACACTGAGTATACCAAACATTAGGAACTCAGGGAGCTGAATACTTATGCAACGACTATATTTTAGTTATTTCATTTCTATTAATCTTTAAAACATTTTAGAATTTTTCTTCCACTTTAACGTTACAATATTTTGTGTAGACTGTTGACATAATTAAATACATTTGAGTCCCACTTTGTAACACAATAACATTTGAAGAAATCCAAGGGGTCTGAATACTTTTGCAAGGTACTGTACGTTTGTGTGTGTGTGTGTGTGTGTGTGCGCGCGTATGTGTTGTGCGTTGCTTTCATTGGTGTGCTGGAACATTTGGTTCTATGAACTCTTCCATTTGCAGAAGAACGTGAACTGGGACAACTCCCCAAAATGTATTTTTGGGGCAGGCGTTGCTCTTTTGAAATCTTGTAATCTATTCAAGAAATGTATTGCCAAAGCAATATATTCCATTGTCTATTGTGGTACATTATTGTGATCTTTTCCTTGCCATGTTCTCATCAACTACCACTCATTAGCAAGACTTTACATTACATAGGCATCAATCCAGGGTGTCTATAGAATAATATGTTATTAGTTTTCCAACTGGTAGTTACTCTAGTATAGGACCTCTGTAATGTAAAGTGTGGCCCACTTAGGCATCCTTCACTGGCTGACAAGGTCTTCAATGCAGTGTAAGGTTTAACCGTTCTATGCAGTGTAAGGTTTAACCACAGTTTCTAAAGCCAGAGGCGCAACATCGCAACACTTCCGGTAACACTTGCGAAACAGACCAAACAGACCAGGCCGGGGTTTGGGGTATGAGAAGTCAATGAGAGAAGTGAAACATTCTTCCTTAGTTGTTTATTTTCTCGAAATCTAAAGACACAACCTAGATTCGAGCCAATATCTTAAGTAGTTGAACATGTTTTTACTCCAAACTCGTGAAAGTGACAAACTGAAACGTTTGAACTTTTGTGAAAAACAACTTTATATCGAAGGAGTGCCTTTGATTCGCGCAGATTCGGTGCCAGACGACTGTTAGACCCGATAACGCGTTTCTACGCATGAGCTTAGCTAGCCAACGTCGCCATGACATCGCCTACAAGTGTGATCGGGGATTTCTATTGGAGAAGCAGTTTTAGCCTATCTTCATACTGTACTGTCTTTGGTTAAACCAATCGTTACCCCAGCAGGCGCCAATGACCAGTCGCTGTCGTGGGGCAGGGTTGGGTATAGCTCCGTTGTCGTGGATGAGGGCGGGGTCGAAGGTGACTCCATCCACATACAGTGTCACAGAGGGGAACTGGACACTGAGGGACAGGTGATGCCACTCGCTGTCACACACCTAGCGAGGAAAGAAGGACATGGAGACACGATAGGTCAGAGGTCAAGAAACAGCTGAACACTTGGGTTGTGTACAGCAGACACAAAACATTATTATAAATCTACTAGATATGCTACATGAATTTATCCCATACAATATCTAAATGTTTTATCCCTTTTGTTTCTACTGAACACTACCCATGACCACAGACTGAGCACTGTAACAATTATTGTCGCAGAAGAGAGACAGATAAAGAGGTAAAGAGAGACAGAGGGATTTGCCAAATCTTATCTGTATCAGCCTGGCCCTATATAATCCTACCCAGTTTAAGCTGTCTGCGACCAGTAACCCCAGCCAAAACCACTTAGTTCCCCCCTCCAACCTCTTCCCAAAACCGCACAACCCTACCATCCCCTTATCCCCTCTGTCCCTCATTCAAATCCTATTCTTCCCAATCCCCCTGCTTCTTGTGCATTCCCATAGTTATGAACTCCTCCAAGGGAAATATCCTAGCCTAGTGGTTAGAGCATTGCGACAGTAACCGAAAGGTTGCTTGTTTGAATAACCCCGGGTGCCGATGATGTCGATTAAGGTAGCCCCCCGCACATCTCTGATTCAGAGGGGTTGGGCTTAAATGCGGAAGACACATTTAGGTTGAATGCATTCAGTTGTGCAACTGACTAGGTATCCCCTTTCCCTTGTAGCTAGCGAGTCTGCCTTGGGATCAGGCGCCCTGGGTTCGAACCCTACTTAATGCAGTTGTCTTAAAAATAAATCAATACAATTGCAACTGGCATCAAGTGAGCGTTGGCCTTTTTGAATGGCTCTTTGGCTTATAGCACTCCTTCTAGCAACTGTTTATTGAAGAAAATCTGTTCCACCCTCATCCAGCAGCATTCCCATTGTACCTGCTCCAGTTTCCAGAGGAATTTCACGGGCCGCGCAGCGGAGACGTCGGGCCAGTAGAAGAGAGAGAGACGGCAGCCGTGAACGGAGAGAGAGTAGTGAGAGAAGGAGTCATCTGAGGAACAGAGAGAGGAGATTGGCAGTCAGTAGACACAAAACAGCATTTGAGACAAAACATGCAGATGGAATATGAGACACAGGCAGTGCATCCCACAGCAAAAAGGCTTTTCATATGTCCTTGCCATAGACTTCATAGAATTAGACTGAAGCAGAGCCATATAGGTGCAGTATACATAGCCGTGGGAAGTAGGGAAGCCGTGAAAAATCAGAAGAAAATAAAATACAGTACCAGTCAAAAGTTTTAGAACACCTACTCATTCAAGGGTTTTTCTTTATTTTTACTATTTTCTACATTGTAGAAACTCTTGGCATTCTCTCAACCAGCTTCATGAGGTAGTCACCTGAAATGCATTTCAATTAACAGGTGTGCCTTGTTAAAAGTTAATTTACGGAATTTATTTCCTTCTTAATGCATTTGAGCCAATCAGTTGTGTTGTGACAAAGTAGGGGTGGTATACAGAAGATAGCCCTATTTGGTAAAAGACCAAGTCCATATTATGGCAAGAACAGCTCAAATAAGCAAAGAGAAGCGACAGTCCATTACTTTAAGACATGAAAGTTAGTCAATCCGGAAAATGTCAAGAGCTTTCTTCAAGTGCAGTCGCAAAAACCATCAAGCAATATGATGAAACTGGCTCGCATGAGGACCGCCACAGGAAAGGAAGACCCAGAGTTACCTCTGCTGCAGAGGATAAGTTCATTAGAGTTACCTGCCTCAGAAATTGCAGCCCAAATAAATGCTTCACAGAGTTCAAGTAACGGACACATCTCAAAATCAACTGTTCAGAGGACACAGCGTGAATCAGGCCTTCATATTTGGTAGCTATCCAGAGCGACTTACAGTTAGTGGTGCATAATTTATTTTTTTTAACTAGTGGGAATCGAAACAACCTGGCATGCAACGAGCTTACCAACTGAGCTACATGGGCCCATGGTCAAATTGCTGCAAAGAAACCACTACTAAAGGACACCAATAAGAAGAAGAGACTTGCTTGGGCCAAGAAACAAGAGCAAAGGACATTAGACCGGTGGAAATCAGTCCTTTGGTGTGATGAGTCCAAATTTGAGATTTTTGGTTCCAACCGCCGTGTCTTTGTGAGACGCAGAGTAGGTGAACGGATAGAAAGTAAAAGTGAGTCGCCCAGTAAAATACTACTTGAGTAAAAGTCTAAAAGTACTTGCTTTCAAATATACTTAATTATCAAAAGTAAATGTCATTGCAAATATTTACTTAAGTACCAAACGTAAAAGTATAAATCATTTCCAATTGATTATATTAACCAAACGGCACAATTTTCTTGTTTTTGTTCATTTACGGATAGCCAGGGGCACACTCTAACTCTCAGACATAATTTGAAAACGAAGCATTTGTGTTTAGTGAGTCCGCCAGATCAGCGGCAGTAGGGATGACCAGGGATGTTCTCTTGATACAGTTGAAGTCGGAAACAGGTACAAAAGTATCTATATCCACAGTAAAACAAGTCCTATATCGACATAACCTGAAAGGCCGCTCAGCAAGGAAGAAGCCACTGCTCCAAAACCACTATAAAAAAGCCAGACTACGGTTTGCAACTGCACATGGTGACAAAGATCGTACTTTTTGGAGAAATGTCCTCTGGTCTGATGAAACAAAAATAGAACTGTTTGGCCATAATGACCATTGTTATGTTTGGAGGAAAAAGGTGGTGCTTGCAAGCCGGAGAACACCATCCCAACCGTGAAGCACGGGGGTGGCAGCATCATGCTGTGGGGGTGCTTTGCTGCAGGTGGGACTGGTGCACTTCACAAAATAGATGGCATCATGAGGAAGGAAAATGATGTGGATATATTGAAGCAACATCTCAAGACATTAGTCAAAAAGTTAAAGCTTGGTCGCAAATGGGTCTTCCAAATGGACAATGACCCCAAGCATACTTCCAAAGTTGTGGCAAAATGGCTTAAGGATAACAAAGTCAAGGTATTGGAGTGGCCATCACAAAGCCCTGACCTGAATCCTATAGAAAATGTGTGGGCAGAACTGAAAAAGCGTGTGCGAGCAAGGAGGCCTACAAACCTGACTCAGTTACACCAGCTCTGTCAGGAGGAATGGGCCAAAATTCACCCAACTTATTGTGGAACGCTTGTGTAAGGCTACCCGAAACGTTTACCCAAGTTAAACAATTTAAAGGCAATGCTACCAAATACTAATTGAGTGCATGTAAACTTCTGACCCACTGGGAATGTGATGAAAGAAATAAAAGCTGAAATAAATCATTCTCTCTACTATTATTTTGATATTTCACATTCTTAAAATAAAGTGGTGATCCTAACTGACCTAAGACAGGGAATTTTTACTAGGATTAAATGTCAGGAATTGTGAAAAACTGAGTTAAAATGTATTTGGCTAAGGTGTATGTAAACTTCCGACTTCAACTGTAAGTGCGTGAATTTGACAATTTTCCTGTCCTGCTAAGCATTCAAAATGTAATGAGTACTTTTGGGGGACAGGAAAAATGTATGGAGTAAAAAGTATATTATTTTCTTTAGTGAAGTAAAAGTAGTCAAAAATATAAATAGTAAAGTAAAGTACAGATACCCCAAAACACGACTTAAGTAGTACTTTAAAGTAGTTTTACTTTGACTGACAGTTGTGACTGACCATTCTTGACAGTACTGCAGACGATAGTCTCCTCCTCCCTGCGGTTTCCTCTGGCCTGATTAGTCGGAGGCTGGGTGTTGATCCCACCCCTTCGCATCCACAGCTGGAGGGTAAAATGGTCTCCAGATACGGCCGCGGCAACAGAGTCAGGAACCACGGCAATGTGGGTGGAGCCATTGAAGGAGAACACCAGGGACGAATCAGAAGAAGGGAGGGTGGGCAAGGCTGAGGTCCAATTGGCTGCTGGGGACGGGGGCGGGAGTAAGTCCACTTCACCTCTCACAGCACCTGGTGAGACAGGAGACAGGAGTGAAATCATGAATGACATACTGTACAACCCTAGCCTTGGTAAAGGCCTTAGAAGCATTGAATCTTTTGGGAATCTCTGTGGTTAGTGTGCTTGTTTCAGGATGGGAGTTCAAACCCCCCTTTTGACTCACTCCAAAGTTGCTGCATTACTCTACTTACTATCTCTAAACACCCAATTGAATGACCTTTGGACTCATTAAATGTAAGCTGATATTGTGAGCTCAATAAATATCAGGGCCTGTACTTTCCCGAAATGCAAGACTATTACTTTATTACATTTATGCACAAATGCCACAAATGCGAGGTCTTTTTATGCTTATGTGACAAATAGGGCTAAAACCTATGTGACTTGAGCATGCTCCATTCCAATCTTCAAATAATTAATGCATTGATATTTGTGTGAAGATTTTAAGTCACACATTATCCCAAAGATTGAGTCCATCATGAATAGCCCAGACTCAAGCAGCACTCACCACAGAGTCTGCGTACTGATCGGTCTGAGTAGCTGTCCCGGTCACAGCCCTTCCCAATATGGCCAGTCTGCAGCTCTACGGTGGCCTGGATGTTCCACACAGTCTCTTCGCAGGTCTCCAGGTGCAAACTGGGGAACAGGGGAATGCTGCCTGACCCGGGGGTATACTCTACCCGCTTCGACCAGCCTGAAAACCAACAGAGAAAATAAAACATCTAAATACAGTGCATTCGGAAAGTATTCAGACCCCTTGACATTTTCAGCCTTATTAAAAAATGAATTAAATTACAAATGTTCCTCATCAATCTACACACAATACCCCATAATGACAAAGCAAAAACAGGTTTAAGAAAATGTGTGCAAATAATAAAATAAAATAAACAAAAAATAAAAGTATTCAGACCCTTTGCTATGAGATTCGAAATTGAGCTCAGGTGCATACTGTTTCCATTTATCATCCTTGAGATATTTCTACAACTTGATTGGAGTCCACCTGTGGTAAATTCAATTGATTGGACACGATTTGGAAAGGCACAAACCGGTCTATATAAGGTCCCACAGTTGACAGTGCATGTCAGAGCAAAAACCAAGCCATAAGGTCGAAGGAATTGTCCGTAGAGCTCCGAGACAGGATTGTGTCAAGGCACAGATCTGGGGAAGGGTACCAAAACATTTCTGCAGCATTGAAGGTCCCCAAAAACACAGTGGCCTCCATCATTCTTAAATGGAAGAAGTTTGGAACCACCAAGACTCTTCCTAGAGCTGGCCGCCCGGCTAAACTGAGCAATCGGGGGAGAAGAGCCTTGGTAAGGGAGGTGACCAAGAACCCGATCGTCACTCTAACAGAGCTCCAGAGTTCCTCTGTGGAGATGGGAGAACCTTCCAGAAGGACAACCATCTCTGCAGCACTCCACCAATCAGGCCTTTATGGTAGAGTGGCCAGACGGAAGCCACTCCTCAGTAAAAGGCACAGGCTGCTTGGAGTTTGGCAAAAGCCACCTAAAGGACTCTCAGACCATGAGAAACAAGATTCTCTGGTCTGATGAAACCAAGATTGAACTCTTTGGCCTGAATGCCAAGTGTCACGTCTGGAGGAAACCTGGCACTATCCCTACGATGAAGCATGGTGGTGGCAGCATCATGCTGTGGGGATGTTTTTCGGCGACAGGGACTGGGAGACTAGTCAGGATCGAGGGAAAGATGAACGGAGCAAAGTACAGAGAGATCCTTGATGAAAACCTGCTCCAGAGCGCTCAGGACCTCAGACTGGGGCGAAGGTTCACCTTCCAACAGGACAATGACCCTAAGCACACAGCCAAGACAACGCAGGAGTGGGTTTCTGTGGTGGTGGGGTAGCCAGCGGAAAATACAGAGCGTAGGTGTTGGTAATGTTCTTTAGTTGCGCTGTGATTGGCTCAGTGTTCTGTCATTCATGGGGACACTACGTCACCGCAAAATCTACGGGGAGAGCTCGAAAATTCAAGCCCCTTGGGTGCTGCCATAGATTTACATTATAATTGCCCATCCAAGAAGGCTCAAGGTCATTGGCCACAGATAAAATGACGTCAAATCACGTTATATCTTCCGTAGCTTTGATTGGACTGATCATGTCAACATCATCCTTTCAAAATCTTAGCTAGCAAGCTAGACAAGCAGTCATCATCCTGAATCAAGTCGACAATCTACTGGCAAATCCTTTTCAATCCTTGTCATATGAAGATAAATTATAGATAAAACGTATCGGTGCTCATCGGCCATTGGATATAAACATTACACAACAAGTTGGAAATCGCAAATTCAACAATGAGTGGTTTGGAAGGAATCAGTGTCTAACTGCAAGCGTTGCAAAGCAATCACAAGCCTGCTATTCAGTGGAGTGGGTGTGTGGTCCAAGTCTGGGTTTAAGGGTCTCTTTTCCAAGCTTAAAAGGTTAAACATTCACATGCAACACCATGGGCCAGAAAAGGTTGAATACATTGGCCATGCTGTCAATCCAGCATGATTTATGCCACATTCAAAACAACTGGAATGTAAGGGTTGGGGTGAGGTGTGACCTAGGTGCGGTGCAGGATATACAGTAGGCAGTAGGCAAAGATGGTGAAACAAGGATCTTTACTGGTGGTCCCGAAGCCAAAATACTAAATAACGGACTTATCACGATAAAAGAAAGGTGGAGCAAATAAGTCTCCAAAAACCGGCTGACAGCCAAAATACGAAATACTACCTAAGACTGAAACAAATAACGAAACAGGGAGAAAACTTCTCAAGTACCTGTACATAGGTCTCCGATCAGACACTGAGTAGTACTGCTGGACAGAAACTAGTAGAAACTAGCAGTGAAAACTGAGCAAGGGAACACAGGGAAGTGAGGGCATAAATACACAGGTGACACCAATAGGATGATGATTAGTCCCGACTGTGAGTGAGGAAGTGCCTAAGGTTGTCGGAGGATGACACCTAGTGGGTCGCTCCGGAACTGCGACCCCCTCCTGTAACACTGAAAACTCGGAACTGGGAAATCTTCAGTGAGTTCAAGGCAACTGGGAACTCGGAAAGAAACTAGCTCCGACTGGGAAAATACGTTTTGAACGGTCATCCAACTCGGAATTCGAAGTCGGGAACTCAGGCCTCTTTCTAGAGCTCCGACCTGAAGATCACTGACGTCATGATTCAACCTTGTTGATTCACTACATGGTGCTGAAAAGAAAGCTCTGCTGTTGGGACAGCTTTATGTTGGCCCTACAGTTTGTTGGCACCGTTTGTCACCGTTATAGTCCAATTAATGTATTGTTTAGTGTTGTGTTGTGTAGTGGCTTTGCTGGCATGCATCAAAAAAAAAATTGGGGGAGTTTGCCCCACCAGGATTTACATGCTAAAATCGCCACTACCAAGAAGACTCAAGGCTGTAATTGCTGCCAAAGGTGCTTAAACAATTACTGAGTAAAGGGTCTAAATATTGATGTAAATGTGATATTTCCGTTTTTTATTTGTAATACATTTGCAAAAATGTCTAAAAACCTGTTTTTGCTTTGTCATTATGGGGTATTGTGTGTAGATTGAAGAGGGGAAAAAAACATTTAATCAATTTTAGAATAAGGGTGTAACATAACAAAATGTGGAAAAAGTTAAGGGGTGTGAATACTTTCCGAATGCACTGTACAAAAATTCTGTGTTGTTGAGTCATTCATGTTATGATAATTATGCTCTAAAGGCAAAGGTAAATTGTGTCTCTTTGACCATTCCCACCAATTAAGTTATCAAGTAGCATTATCATCTTTGTTTATCACCATTTTCTCAATTGAAGTCTGCAAAATACAACCTATATGCTACAGTATCATTTCAGACACTAATGCAGTTCCAACAAAGATACAGCCTGTGTCCCAAATTACACCCTATTCTCTATAAACTGTAGTGCACTACTTTTGACCAGGGCCCATAGGGCTCTGTTCAAAAGTAGTACACTACATAGGGAATAGGTCCATTCCACACTACCACTGAGGAGACAGATGAAGAAGTCGTGAATAATGAGGATGATTGATTACTGATCCAGCCGGGTTTGCAGGACGGTTTGACCGTGACGACGACCTG
Organism: Coregonus clupeaformis; assembly: GCF_020615455.1. NCBI lineage: Eukaryota > Metazoa > Chordata > Actinopteri > Salmoniformes > Salmonidae > Coregonus > Coregonus clupeaformis. Next base: position 133,502 of record NW_025534665.1, read on the forward strand.
GGCGTCGGCCTGAGCGCGGTTCTTGCCACAGTCGAACGCGGTCACCCAGAAGGTGTGGACGCGCTGGCGCTTCGAATCCAATGGCTCTGTGTTCTTAATGTTACCTAGGAGATGGGAGGAGAGGAAAGGAGAGCGGGAGAGAGAGTTATGTAAAGTACAATACAAACTCAGTCACTCACTCACTCACTCACTCACTCACTCACTCATAAGCTCAGCATGAAAAGTATGCGCTCTTATACACCCTCTCACCCACACCTACGCGCACACACAGCAGACACTCCAAAATTGTTCACTGCAGTATATTCAAACGGAAAAGGCAACGACAAGGGAGGGAGAGAGAAGAGAGAACGATAAGTATGAATAAAGATGGTTTCTTCTTATATCTAGAGACAAAGAGAGAATGTAACAAAGATATGGTTGACGGAACCTGCACGACAGGCCCCTGACAATGAGAGACAGGGGAGAAAGAAAGACTGTGCGAAAGGGAGAGATGAAAGAGAAATATAGAGGTAGAGTGGGAGAGAGAGAGAGAGAGAGAGCGAGAGAGAGACAATGACAATACTAGGGCATTTAAACCGCCCGGGCTGAAACAAAAAGTATCTGTGCTTCATCTGGGCCCAGCAGCCTGACCCATATATTAAAAGGAACTTCTCATCCCCCACAACCTCCTCCCCAGTCACTGCCAATTGTGCAAAGTCATGGTAAAAACCTGACTCCTGAGACAATCTGCCTCTCCCTCTGCTGTTGTCATATTACAAAATGCCTGCTATCGATCTCCCACCAGTAGCCCGTCAATGGGAGTCTTGCAAACTGAAATCAAAGCCTTCTCCTCAGAGGAAGCGTGCCTACAAGAACAACAGAAACACTACACTAGGGCCTAACCCCCTGAACCTATTGTCCTCTGGGCTCTGTTCAAAGAAACCTGCCCTAGCAATGTTGATGCGGTAGCTTTGCTTACACAACTACTACCCACACACACATACTGTATGTTTTCTAAAAGCTAGGACTATCTACCTGTGAAGGCGGGAGTCAAACTGCGTTTCTTACAGCAAAACATGCTTCAAATCTATTCATTGTGGTACAAAAGGAATGCTATTGCATAAAAGCTGCAATGTAGGTGAGCAAGATATTTGGAAATTACTTAGGCTGGTGGAGGAGTGAGTGAGTGAGTGACTACTTAAGGGACTGGTCATTCTCTAGCAACGCACATAGCAACAAGACCAGCTGGAGACAATCAAAATTGAACAGGGAAATGAACTAGTATTTTACAGATTGGTAGTCATCACCATGCGAACTGTTGTTTTCATTGGTGACAAGATGTCAACTCACACATTACATTCACTTTTATAGTATATGAATCAAATAACCAAAATGTAAAGACCAGAGCCATATATTTAGATAAACATATTCTAAATATATGGCTCTGGTAAAGTAGCCAGATTTATTTGAGGAAAACGACTGTAAAGCCCAGCTCTATTGTGGTAGCTGTAGTTCTCACCATCGTTATCGATGACAAAGGGAACATTGGGGGTGATGATGTCGTAGAAGCAGATCTGGCTGTACTGCGGAGAGCAGTCTGCATCGAGGGCCTCCACGCGCACGATGCGGTCAAACAGACGGCCTTCTGGGACGGAGGCCTCGTAGCGACGCTCCACGAACACTGGGGAGAACTCGTTTACGTCGTTCACACGTACATGCACCGTGGCTCTGAGAGAGAGAGAGAGAGAGAGAGAGAGAGAGAGAGAGAGAGAGAGAGAGAGAGAGAGAGAGAGAGAGAGAGAGAGAGAGAGAGAGAGAGAGAGAGAGAGAGAGAAAGAAAGAAAGAAAGAAAGAAAGAAAGAAAGAGAAAGAAGAGAAAGAGAGAGAGAGAGAGAGAGAGAGAGAGAGAGAGAGAGAGAGAGAGAGAGAGCGAGCGAGAGAGAGAGAGAGAAAGAGAGAGAGAGAGCGAGCGAGAGAGAAAGAGTGAGAAAGAAAGAGAGAGAGCGAGAGAGAGAGCGAGAGAAAGAGAGAGAGAGAGAGAGAGAGAGAGAGAGAGAAATAGAGAGAGAGAGAAATAGGAGAAAAGTAAAGAGCGTGATAAAGATGGAAGAGAAGAGGAAGAGAGGTCAATACATACATAACTGCATTGTAATATAGTAATGTATTGATCAAGCATAGCATTGACAAATACTCAAGGGTTAATCATTTTCCAAACTACACTAACCAGTATAACCTCTGACAACAACCCTATCCATTAAACCTATTTGACCTTCTGGGCAATGTAGTGTATCTCACTTGTGGGACTTCTTGCTGTTGGCTCCATCGGGGCCCTCTCCACAGTCATAGGCCTGGATGGTGAAGCTGTGCTCCCGCTGGCTCTCACAGTCCAGGGGCTCTTTAGAACGGATCAGGCCCTCCCCTGTCGAGCGGTCCAGAACCACCGCCTCAAACTGGACCGAACTGGATCCTGAGGGCCCATTGTGCACCCGGAAGCCACAGATCTCACCTGGAGGAGAGAGAGAGGGGAAGGAGGAAGAAAGGGAGGGCCCAACTCATTTTAGTACCAATTTAACTTCTAGTGGCTCTCTGTGAATCTCAAGGTCCCAGTAGGCTTACGTTTTGATTATTTACATTTACGGATTTACTCAAATACAGTCTTCAATGGCTAAAATAAACCTAATCAAATTCAGTTATCTATTTCAATGAACCCCATGTGATGTTGTATGATCCAATCAATCACTTGATTGTCCCAGTTGGGAAATGTGTACCATAATGATTTCTATGAGCACAGGGCACTAAATGTTCCCAATGAATACAAATAATTGAATTTCACTTCGCTGTGGAGGACCAGTGCAGTACCCAGGAATAGAATTACACACTGACTATTGGGGCTGCCCTAAAAATAGAGGACTGGACAGATATGATTATTTTCCATGTTAATATTTGTAATGCTTTTGGGAGTGCCCAGCAAAATCCTTTAGGTAGCGCTTTATTTTACAGTACTTGTACCACTGGTATTTACCTGGAATTTACTCAATTGTGTGGTAACAATGTGAACTTTCAGGCACAAATGATGGTGCGTCATAGGTTATTATATGTAATTACTATTTTACTCTGTCCATTCTGATTTTAGGGTGGCATAACATTTTCAATTACTAACAATTTCCCCCTCTACAAAATGCTTACTCACTGTAGGGGCAGGGTGGGACTCGATTTTCAATATGCCAGTAAGATAATGAACTAACCGTGGCCATTGTAATCAATAGCAAATGTTCCAAATGGCAATATGTTTTGTGTTTATACTCTGTGTTAACTAGTAAACACCCGGTAATATTAGTACCGTAAAATACATTGCTACCATACTTTCAATGCTAATATTTTATAATGCTTATTATATGGGTGAGTCCTGATTTGTTATAGGAGGACTGCCAAGTGCCCCCCATTGCACTCCCATCATTCTAACCATGCCTGTACTGTACCTGCATAGTGCAGTGGAGCGTCTTTATCCAGGGCGAACAGTGGTGGGTTGAGAAGAACGGTGTTGTCGTTCTCCATGACGATACCCTGGTACTCCGTCTCGATCCATGGCTTGTGTTTATTGGCTGAACGGCAACACAGGAGACAAAAGGAGGCTTGGGTTAAATGGAGCAATTAGAAGGGGGAAAAACATGGCTATTTGTAACACCCCCTTATGTGAGAGGACTTGTGTGTGTGTGTCCGCAGATACACATACAAACGAATAAAGACACACACAGAAACACAGAAACGCACACACACAAACACACTCAACCCCCACCCCCGCCCCCTAACACACACGTCAAGTGTCACTCCACACCTTGCATCAGTTGGCAACATAATTACACCTAGGCCGATTTCACCTTATCACACAGGGAGAGGTATATTGCACATATCAATCAGAACAGCCCAAGCAGCCTGCCACAGGCGCACTTCACTCGTCCAAATTAAACGGGGAAAGTTTGCTGTGAATCCACTCTCTAATTGCAAATTCATTATTAATTTCTCTCCAGAATGTTCACCCATATCAATCAAAGGCAGAGCTAACGAGCTGGAACGGTGACGATTTTACACTCAAACAATCAAACACCAAAACAAAAGCCTGAGGTTTTTTTCTTTTAGACATGTCTCCCTCACTAGACCCTGAGATGATGACGTTAGACTCAGACAGTGATGACAGAGCCACAGGACATGTTGTGTAGCAACCACTCTGCCGTTTCAACATCAAAACACTATGCCAAATTATAACATTTAAAATGCCAGTCTGGTCTGAATCAATGGGAGATGAGAGCACTACAGAGTGGAAAGTAATGGTTCTTCAGTACTAATCATCTCAAAGACAAGTGGCGTTCTCCTACCCAGAGGGGTATACTACAAAACAGGACCAATGAGTTAGCCAGCTAACTTTGATAAACAACCAGAAATAACAGTTGATTTTCTGGCTCGTTAAGAAAGCTAAACATACAGTGCATTTGGAAAGTGTTCAGACCCCTTTACTTTTGCCACATTTTGTTACGTTACAGCCATATTCTAAAATGGATGAAATAATTTTTTCTCCTCATCAACCTACACACAATACCCCATAATGACAAAGCAAAAACGGGTTTTTAGATTTTTGTGAAAAAACATAAGTTACATATGTATTCAGACCGTTTACTCAGTACTTTGTTGAAGCACCATAGGCAGCGATTACAGCCTTGAGTCTTCTTGGGTATGACGCTACAAGCTTGGCACACCTGTATTTGTGGCATTTCTCCCATTCTTCTCTGCAGATCCTCTCAACCTCTGTCAGGTTGGATGGGTAGCGTCGCCGCACAGCTATTTTCAGGTCTCTTCAGAGATGTTCGATCGGGTTCAAGTCTGGGCTCTGGCTGGGCCACTCAAGGACATTCAGAGACTTGTCCCGAAGCCACTCCTGCGTTGTCTTGGCTGTGTGCTTAGGGTCGTTGTCCTGTTGGAAGGTGAACCTTCGCCCCAGTCTGAGGTCCTGATCTCTCTGTACTTTGCTCCGTTCATCTTTCCCTTGATCCTGATTAGTCTCCCAGTCCCTGCCGCTGAAAAACATCCCCACAGCATGATGCTGCCACCAGCATGCTTCACCGTTGGGATGGTGCCAGATTTCCTCCAGATGTGACGCTTGGCATTTAGGCCAAAGAGTTCAATATTGGTTTCATCAGACCAGAGAATCTTGTTTCTCATGGTCTTAAGAGTCCTTTAGGTGCCTTTTGGAAAACTCCAAGCGGGCAGTCATGTGCCTTTTACTGAGGAGTTGCTTCCGTCTGGCCACTCTACCATAAAGGCCTGATTGGTGGAGTGCTGCAGAGATGGTTGTCCTTCTGGAAGGTTATCCCATCTCCACAGAGGAACTCTGGAGCTCTGTCAGAGCGAACATCGGGTTCTTGGTCACCTTCCTGACTAAGTCCCTTCTCCCCCGATTGCTCAGTTTGGCCAGCTCTAGGAAGAGTCTTGGTGGTTCCAAACGTCTTCCATTTAAGAATGATGCAGGCCACTGTGTTCTTGGGGACCTTCAATGCTGCAGACATTTTTTGGTACCCTTCCCCAGATCTGTGCCTCGACACAATCCTGTCTCGGAGCTCTACGGACAATTCCTTCGACCTCATGGCTTGCTTTTTGCTCTGACATGCACTGTCAACTGTGGGACCTTATATACAGTGAGGGAAAAAAGTATTTGATCCCCTGCTGATTTTGTATGTTTGCCCACTGACAAAGGAATGATCAGTCTATAATTTTAATGGTAGGTTTATTTGAACAGTGAGAGACAGAATAACAACAACAAAAATCCAGAAAAACGTATGTAAAAATGTTATAAATTGATTTGCATTTTAATGAGGGAAATAAGTATTTGACCCCCTCTCAATCAGAAAGATTTCTGGCTCCCAGGTGTCTTTTATACAGGTAACGAGCTGAGATTAGGAGCACACTCTTAAAGGGAGTGCTCCTAATCTCAGCTTGTTACCTGTATAAAAGACACCTGTCCACAGAAGCAATCAATCAATCAGATTCCAAACTCTCCACCATGGCCAAGACCAAAGAGCTCTCCAAGGATGTCAGGGACAAGATTGTAGACCTACACAAGGCTGGAATGGGCTACAAGACCATCGCCAAGCAGCTTGGTGAGAAGGTGACAACAGATGGTGCAATTATTCGCAAATGGAAGAAAAACTAAAGAACTGTCAATCTCCCTCGGCCTGGGGCTCCATGCAAGATCTCACCTTGTGGAGTTGCAATGATCATGAGAATGGTGAGGAATCAGCCCAGAACTACACAGGAGGATATTGTCAATGATCTCAAGGCATCTGGGACCATAGTCACCAAGAAAACAGTTGGTAACACACTACGCCGTGAAGGACTGAAATCCTGCAGCGCCCGCAAGGTCCCCCTGCTCAAGAAAGCACATATACAGGCCCGTCTGAAGTTTGCCAATGAACATCGGAATGATTCAGAGGAGAACTGGGTGAAAGTGTTGTGGTCAGATGAGACCAAAATTGAGCTCTTTGTCATCAACTCAACTCGCCGTGTTTGGTGGAGGAGGAATGCTGCCTATGACCCCAAGAACACCATCCCCACCGTCAAACATGGAGGTGGAAACATTATGCTTTGGGGGTGTTTTTCTGCTAAGGGACAGGACAACTTCACCGCATCAAAGGGACGATGGACGGGGCCATGTACCGTCAAATCTTGGGTGAGAACCTCCTTCCCTCAGCCAGGGCATTGAAATGGATTGTGGATGGGTATTCCAGCATGACAATGACCCAAAACACACGGCCAAGGCAACAAAGGAGTGGCTCAAGAAGAAGCACATTAAGGTCCTGGAGTGGCCTAGCCAGTCTCCAGACCTTAATCCCATAGAAAATCTGTGGAGGGAGCTTAAGGTTCGAGTTGCCAAACGTTAGCCTCGAAACCTTAATGACTTGGAGAAGATCTGCAAAGAGGAGTGGGACAAAATCCCTCCTGAGATGTGTGCAAACCTGGTGGCCAACTACAAGAAACGTCTGACCTCTGTGATTGCCAACAAGGGATTTGCCACCAAGTACAAAGTCATATTTTGCAGAGGGGTCAAATACTTATTTCCCTCATTAAAATGCAAATATTTTTATAACATTTTTGACATGCGTTTTTCTGGATTTTTTTGTTGTTATTCTGTCTCTCACTGTTCAAATAAACCTACCATTAAAATTATAGACTGATCATTTCTTTGTCAGTGGGCAAACGTACAAAATCAGCAGGGGATCAAATACTTTTTTCCCTCACTGTAGACAGGTGTGCCTTTTAAAATCATGTCCAATCAATTTAATTGATCACAGGTGGACTCCAATCAAGTTGTAAAAACATCTCAAGGAGGATCAATGGATACAGGATGCACCTGAGCTCAATTTCAAGTCTCATAGCAAAGGGTCTGAATACTTATGTAAATAAGATATGTTTTTTATTTTTTACACATTTGCTAAAATGTCTAAAAACCTGTTTTCGCTTTGTCATTATGAGGTATTGTGTGTAGATTGATGAGGGATAATAATAAAAAAATGAATAAGGCCGTAACGTAACAAAATGTAAAAAAAAGTCAAGGGGTCTGAATACTTTCCGATTGAACTGTAGATATCCCACTGGGCACAGACATCAGCTCAACATCTAATTGTGATTTACATATGGTTGAGTTGTCAACTAACGTGAATTCAACGTGTAATAAACCAAACATTTCACCATGTCATTGGATTTAGGACTTTTTTCCTAATCCAACCAGTTTTCCACATTGATTTAACGTCATCACATTGATTTTTTTTGTTGAAATGACGTGGAAACAACATTGATTCATCCAGTTTTTACCCAGTGGGATGTGTGTTTGGTTGTTGAGTCAATTAGACCATGCCCATTTCAAGCTTAGCTTTCTAAAAACTAAAATGTTTTTTTCAGAATATTCAGGCAAGTTAGCTGGCTAACTCCTTGATCTTGCTTTGTAGTACACCCCTTTGTTCGTGTGACCAGGCTGGTGAGTCATGCCCAGGCTAGTATTTGCCATCCTCAATGGTTAATCTGATACGAACACTGCTTGTCCTCAAGCTTCTGCTCTGTCCCTCCTTTTGTCATTCATTTCTAACCCTCTCTCCCTGCCTGTCCCCCCCCCTCCCATCCCTCCTTCCCTCTTTCCATCTCTCTGCAATATAGCATTAATCTGAACATCAGGGCCGTGGATTACAGCCGGGATTACAGATTGAGAGACATCGTTTTCCATCCCTCTCTCTGTCTCTGGCACTCATCCTCTCTCTGTCACTGTATCTCTCCACACAACATCCCCTCGTTCCCTGCCCTTCTCTCACACGCCCTTATCGCTCTCACTCTGTTTCTCTCCGTCTCTTGATTTAACGCACCATCTCTCCCTCTTCCTCTCCCCACCCCACCTTTCCCAACTATCTGTCTGTTTCTCTGTCACACACGCTTTGTCTCTGTATCTCTTGGACCCGCTTCCCTCCTTCTGCTCCCCCGTCACTGCTGCTCCCCTTCTACCCTTTCCACTTCTGTCTCTTTCGGCGTCACTCCCTTCCTCCTCTCCTCCCTCGCCCTCTCTGACGTTCTCTCCCCACTCTGTCCATTTCAGTTTCACTTCAAGTCTCCAGCATGACAATCATTGGAACAATGTTGGTAAATCAAGAGTCATGGCTATCCACGGTGATAAATGAGATGAAGAGATGAAGATTGATCCTCCTTGGAAAATCATGCTATCGATTACACACGGAATCACATACACATACAGCAACATCATCACAATTGAGCAAAATACATATTAACATACATATTGGCTAAATGAAGGACAACACTCTATAATGGTGATGTGTATGTAATCATACATTACAGATATATAATGTAATATATCATGGCTTTGAGCACAGTGAGTGGATATATGATTGAATTCCCTCTACTAGAGTTCAGGAGACAGGGACAAAAGGGCCCTGGCCATGAGCGAGACTACAGGTATGTGTGCTCCCATGGCAATAGAAAAAAACATTATTTCAGCAGCGCTCACAATTAACAGTCAAAAGGAAAGGAAACTGACCTTTGTTGCCATTAGCAACCGAAGTCAAGCAAAGGAGGAGGAAGGAGAGAAAACTCATTCTGTCCATCTGAGGGATGAAGGGAAAGGTTGAAGGGACGGGAGGACAGGGAGAGAGAGGAAGAGGAATACAGTACATGCATTAAACCAGGGCTGTCAAACTCATTCCACGGCGGGCCAGGTATGCTGGTTTTTGGTTCCTCCTTTCAATTTGTGTCCAATTAAGACGTATACAACCAGGTGAGGGGAGTTCCTAACTAACCGGTGACCTTAATTCATCAATTAAGTACAAGGGAGGAGTGAAAACCTGCAGACACTCGGCCCCCGCAGAATGAGTTTGACGCGTGTGCATTAAACCGATCAGCGCTGGAAGATAGACTGAGGTGTAGAGAACATAGACTAGACAGGACAGGGCAGACAGACAAATACACATCAGTAAAAATCCTAATACATTAGGCCTACATCCAACGGAATCTTCCGGCGCTATACTTTCACATACAGAATACAGTTAAATAATGCATAATAACAAAAGCACAGTAAAAAGACAGTGACTGGGCTAATATTAGGCAACCTTTATGGTGCTTTACATATGGAGGCCCAGGCACCTGGTCGTGGTAGAGTGAAGTGGATTGGCACATTAAATGGTAGAATAGAATGGAGCATTAGACTGAATCAAAACAAACTGGCATGCATATAATTAAAAGCTGGAATGTATTAGTGTAGCCTAGTAGTGTCTAGTAATGCTGCATTCATTTTGAGATGGTAAATGTAACAGTGATGTTATGGCCTATACAGGCCAATATGCTGCCGAAGCACACACCTACTCATTGCCTGTGTGGGTGTGTTTAGGCTTTGGTGTCCGTGCCAGTTGGTTGACATAGTATTCAAAATGATTCCATGGGATATTGAGGCGTTATTGGCATCACGATACCTATATTCTACCATTCAATGCCATGCCTATCTAGGCCCTTTATATTAAAACAAAACTAAAAACTTGAACCAGACTGTGTAGAGGGGCGTACAATATATATTCTGCTCAAAATTAATAGTTAGCACAGGTTGTTCAAGGCTACACAGAGGTGATGCAGACATGCGTAAATGCGACAATTACTAATCGATTTTATACCCCATATTGATGGATAGGTGCATCAATTGGCACCATACGGCCTGCAGATCTATATTTGGACCCTTAAAAAATATTGTCGCAGACATAGATGCTGGTTACAACCAAAAAAAGAAGAAAGACGCTGTCGACTTCACATTACCGTGGTGAGTGTGAGGTGTTTTGGTACCCAACGCTACCCTCGTAGCATCCGCGCCTCTGCAGCTCCGCTATCCTCCTCCGACGCAAAATATCAAAAGCTCAGGAAACGGGATTTCTTACACAGATCTCTTGAAGATGCTCAAATGTGCACGTCTCAGTTTGATGTAAGACTGTGATACGAACTGATAGTATCTCAATACCGATGTCCTTGTTTTCGGCAGGCGTCGTATGAAGTGGGAAAAACGATGGGAATATAACGCTTTCGTCCCCTCCCTCTCCGTGTTTCTTAACCCGCCCACACTGCGTCCTCGCTCTCTCTCAGCTCCAATTCTAGCTCCCTGCCAAATTGCACTGTTCTCTCTGTTTATTGAATCCACAATGAGGGATGTCCGGGCCAACGCATGATATTACTCATTTCGGCACAGCATAATTTCTATTTTTGTCTACATGTAGTGACTGACAGCTGGGGGGCACGCTCTCTTAACAGCCACTACCTTTCCCCGCCCTGACTGCAAAATGACGTCATATCACCCCTTCTACCAGACAGCGTGTACACACACACACACACAAACACAAACACAAACAACCTCCTTGGTTTTTAAAATCCAGCATTTTAATGAACATTACAAAAAGTTTATTTAAAATTATTTTTTTCCATTTCTCTTTTCCTTTGTACATTTGGTAGCAATAAGGCAAAAAAAGTAGTCTCTGGAATAACAATTAATTCACATCAATTAATTATTACCACAAGTATAAATATTATTAAAATCTGGGTTGTTGCTACAGTGAGTCACTGCTCTCCCAATGTGTGTCTGCATTGGAAAAGGATAGTGGTAGAAGTTGCCCCTTAACACAGATCTAGGAACAGATTATCTGACAGGTCAAACATACTAGATCTGACCTTGCGTCAGTGGTTAGGGAGAAGTTCTACCAAGTCCTAAGAAAGATAGAGGAAGGTGCTAGATCTCTCTGGAGACCACTGGTGATGCTGCTGACATTGGTATGGTGATGTCACTCAATGTAAAAGTGTTGGTTACCTGTTGTTTTAGTTGCGAGTTTGTTTTCCAGTTTGTTCAGAGACAGTCGGAAGGGTGTGGGGTGGAGATGGAGTGAGAGGAGGATGGAGAACAGCAGACAAAGAGGGAGGAAAAGGTAATGAGGAGAGAGGGATGGGGAAGAGGAGAGCATTGAAATCTCTTCATGGAATCTTATCCAAAGCTACAAAATGGTCTACCGTAAAACCCTCCTAAAATAGCTATAAAATCCAGTCTCATCACAAAATAACGGAAACGAAATCTGAATTGAAACCAGAATAAATGTAAAAACATTCGTTGATAATACAAGGCCATTTTTGAGTCACGTGTTAGTGTGTGCAGTGTGTTTACAGTGCTTCTTGTGAGTGTTGGCCAACGGATCAATGAAAACTAAATATATAATTCCCGTCAGAGCAGCAATCCTTGGTTTTTTGTTCTCTCAACAAAATGCATGTTTACATTAAATCTGAAAGTGCCAAATACATTTCTGTTGTGCCTGAACCATAGCCATGTCTGTGCAGGTTCTTTCTACACTGAGTATACTAAACATTAAGAACACTTTCCATGACATACACTGACCAGGTGAATCCAGGTGAAAGCTATGATCCCTTATTGATGTCACTTGTTAAATCTACTTCAAATCAGTGTAGATGAAGGGGAGGAGACAGGATAAAGAATGATTTTTAAGCCTTGAGACATGGATTGTGTATGTGTGCCATTCAGAGGGTGAATGGGCAAGACAAAAGATTGAAGTGCCTTTGAACGGGGTATGGTGGTAGTCACTGCTTGACACACCAGTTTGTGTCAAGAACTGCAACGCTGCTGGGTTTTTCACGCTCAACAGTTTCCCGTGTGTATCAAGCATCCAGCCAACTTGACACAACTGTGGGAAGCGTTGGAGTCAACATGGGCCAGCATCCCTGTGGAACGCTTTCGACACCTTGTAGAGTCCACAATTGTCCGACAAATTGAGTCTGTTCTGAGGGTAAAGGTGTGGGGGGGGCAACTCAATATTAGGATGTTTTGTATACTCAGTGTATTTGACTTGAGGGGAGGGTTGAAACAGGAAGAGAGATCATAAAACAGAGCCGCCTACGGACCCAGAGCCCATGAGTGGCGAGTGCAATATTCTGTGTATAAAAGACTTCAGTCTCTCAAGTTTTCTAAATTCAAGAAAACACCAGATTGGCTCACAATTGTGGCACAATGGTTATTTCCTGTACCCTCATCTCCCTGGTCCCAAAAAACGTGCGTCCCGTCCAAAACATTAAAATAAATAGAAAGAAAAATGTGTACACGAACATAATATTAAAGGCTGTAAAATATTTTCTGATCTGCTCCTAGTTAAAAGTCACAGTTCCCTTCAGTCACATCCTGGGTGGCGATTCAGCCAGAGACCTGAGAGAGGAGAGGGAGGCGAGGCGAGAGAGATTAGTTGAGGTGACCTTCCCCCAGTACAAAAAGCACTTTGAGCGTTTGGTGGAAAAGCACAATAGAAATCCAATTCATCATAAATATTATGCCATTATCAGATATCCACAAGTAACGTAAGCTACGACGACATTTCTACCTCTGTTTCGGTCTATCCATAAAGATGTTGTGAAGATCCCTCTATATGCATTAGGAGAAATTTGTAAGCCTAAATCTCAAACTAATGGGAAAAATTGGCACCATTTGTTTTGGATCGGAATCGTTCCCATTCATTTGAGATCTGCATATTTTGAATTCATACCATTTATGGAGGTATGAAAACATCAGGCAAAAGTCAATTTTGGGGTGAACTATGCCTTTAAGTTTAACTAATTATCTGGAAACTACCATTTGCCAATATGGAGACTAATGAATAACTGAAACATAGGGAATGTGTTTACAGGATTTTAAGTCTAAACTAGGGCTGGGACAATAATCGTATAAATCGACAATGACGAATAATAATTGTTTTAATACATTTCTTTTAGGTCTTTAAACTTCATTTTCAAGTAGATATAGTTTACCCAATAGCATTTTTCATTTTTACACGAAGAGGGTAAAGTTGGTAATTTCTCAACGAGGGCAGCAATCATTTTACGGGCAGTACAGCACTGTTGGGAAGGGGAAGCTTCATTTCCTAAAGTTCCAAGTGGTCAAAATCATACATTTCTGAGACGTAGGTGTCACCAAAGCGGTGTTGTATACATTAGGTATGTCGTAACTAATTTTCAAAGACGCATTATGATACATTACAAGCTCAATTTTCTCTCTCAGTAAAACTGACAATTATGACATTTATTTAGGGCATAGTTCACCCAAATTACAAAAAATGACATATTGGTTTCCTTACCCTGTAAGCAGTCTACGGACAAGGTCTGACAGCAATCCATGCTTTGGTTTTATTTACCTGGCCACTGTTCCAAATGCTTTTAATCTATAAGTAACTTACATTATTTTTTAAAAACGTTATGTTGATTTGGACATTAAGCGCAAAAGATGCTAATAAAGTTGACTTGCATTGAATTTGTGCCACAAATGCTAAAACGTTAGCATTTGAAACAGCGGCCAGATAAACAAAACCAAAACATGATTTCTGTCATACCTTATCCATAGACAGCTGACAGAGTAAGGAAACCAATGTCATTTTGTAATGTGGGTGAACCATCTCTTTAATCATTATCCCAAATTCCATAATCGCCACAGCCTTCCTGTAAACACAGAAAAGTCTGGGAGAACTATACAGAGGCTTGCATTTACCTAACGTAGCTCTAGTCCTCCTTTTTCTCGCTCCGTTCTATTCTAGGTACCAGCACCTTGCGGAGATATGGGATGCCTAGATACAATGTGAAGAAGAATATGTGGCCGCAGAAATAAATGGATGAATACACCTGGAAAACAGAAAGACGACAAACCCAGCAAATTAAAATCCTCATCCAGACATCCATTCCCCCAACCCAAGTCAAGAGTTTAAACATATGCCAGACAACTGCACTTATCACACAATAATCTATGAGCTGAGTTCTAACATGTTTGTGGCATTACGAACTGCCAGCTACCTTTCGCCACTTCAAGTAAAGTAAATGAAGAGGCTGAGTGTTTATAACGTGTTGTGATACGCTTACGACAACATTCCGAAGGCTTATTATGTGTTCTAAGCTGTTTATTACCCTGAGCCACTTGTCATAGGTGAAGAGGCAGAAGGGCACCAAAGGATAGCCCATAAAGAGCCAGTGGATGAACTGCTGGACCAGGTAGATGAAGGGGGTAGAGGGGGCTGTTGGCCAGGCGGGTCAGCAGGGGACTGTCCCTCACCAGCGCTTGGGCCTGAGAGACAAATAGGGATACACATACAGTATAGAGATATAGTTATGGACACACTGTAATCCAGGAACGCATACAGGGCAGAGACATTGAGAATCCTTCAATAGGGACCTTGACCCTTTGTTGTAGACCCGCTTGAGGATAGATTAGCACTGAGAGGTTGTCTCCTTTTGAGTAGGTTTACAATTCACAGGTCCAGGGTATGAAAAACATCACAAAGAGAAAGATGAAAAGCCATGCACACTGTTTATATGCTCCCAATGATTGACGCAACTATGTTTTGACCAATGAGGGTCAGGTCACCCTCGCAAAAGAGGTTTCTTAACCTTACCTGCTTAAATAAAGGTTAAATAAAAAATAAATACGGTACATTCCCACCGCGGTCAAGACATTGCCGCGTACAACTTTGAGAGCATCCAAAATCAGTGAGGAGGCATTTTGCTGTCTCCTCAGGATTCTCGCTCTGTCTCTGGGGCTTGTTTCCATAGAAATATAATTACCGGAACAGCCATTCCCCAATCAAGTCACTGTTCTGTGATAGGTGGACAAGCAGCCATATTGAGTGTACCCATAGGAGTAAAGCAGGAAGTAAAAGCAGAAAGTTCAGTATTCAAGTAGTGCTTTATTATAATTCTATTATTTACTCGTACCTGTCTCTCCACATTGACGATGATGAACTCCATGGAGAAGCAGAGGAGGTATCCAGAGTGCGTGCCATGCCAGATGGCCAGGAATGCAAGCGCGGTCACCTGAGACAGGAGCTTATTGCCCAGGAACTTCAACCGCTTAAACACGTGTCTGGAGGAGTGTTACAAACCACCAAATATTGTTAGTTATACCAGTATAATTTTTTGCAATTAAACCTTTATTTATACAGCTTAGATCAAATCTATTTTGCAAGAGATCTTCAGCACTTTAGTTTTCGTCAGGCACTAACCTGGCCGTACATTGTTTAATTTTAGTCAGGCACTAACCTGGCCATGCATAGTTTTAAATCAGGCGCTAAGGTCTTTGCTATCCAAGATCCCTGGGACGCCCTTACCCAAATTAAGGTGGAATTTTAAAATGGTTAAGGTAAAGGTAGGGATGCCCCAAGGATCCCAGAAAGCACTAACCTGGCCATAAATAGTTTGAGTTTTAGTCAGGCACTAACCTGGCCACCCAGGCGTTGGTGTTTATGTTGAAGGAGGCGATGGTGCCTGTGAAAAGGGGTGTGGTCTCAAACGTCCACACCTTCATATTTGCGCAGGCGTCCCATTGGTGCTCGCCGTTCTGACCCAGCCCATTATAGCCGAGCCCAGAGAGTATACACACGCCCTCCTGAGTCACAAAACACAGACATTCCTTTTACAAACACTTAAATAACTTCTTCCTGAAAAAACCTAAATATAGGCCAACGCTGACATACTGGGCACCGAGACCAGTTTCTTCTCACCTGATCTGACGTAGGTGTGTCCCCAGTGGAACTAATCTGTGTGTGTGAATGACAGGCATGTGGAGACAGTTGTGTCTGTAAAAGGTGTTGTTATTCTGAAGTGGGTGCAGCCTGGAAATGAGACGTTTTACATACCAAGCGCTGCTACATAGTGCTACTACTCACCGCTATGACCCAGCAGCTGACGTATTTATACAGGATGACTTTGGCCCAGAGGAGGATGAACACACAGCGATACCAGAACGGCTGAGCCTGAAGAGACACGTTTGCATTTGACGGTTACATTTGTCAAACAGAACAACGTATGGAAATGTGGCTTTGGCTTAATCAGTGATGTTAAAAGAGTCAGGAATGCTGGTGCAAAAGCAGGGCTTTCTTACGTCGTACTCATCTGTTAGGTAATAGCTGTCTGGGTAGTGGGGACTGAATATTGCGTAGATCACCAGGCAGAGGAGGCCGAGGGAGAACCGCTTCATAGCGGGTATAACACTGAGAGA
Organism: Coregonus clupeaformis; assembly: GCF_020615455.1. Classification (NCBI taxonomy): domain Eukaryota; kingdom Metazoa; phylum Chordata; class Actinopteri; order Salmoniformes; family Salmonidae; genus Coregonus; species Coregonus clupeaformis. The sequence goes on from NW_025534665.1 coordinate 150,084, forward strand.
AAGAAAGAGATTGTTAAGTAAACCCATGTATCCATCCCCTTCCTCTCTCTGCCTCTATCCCTGTCTCCCCCCCTCCCCCTCCCTCTCTACCTGTTAGGTGGCTGTCCGGGGCAGTCGGTGAGCTCCCCTTTGACTAGCCTCTGGTAGCTGCGCAGTGTGAACTGAGGTCCCACCAGAAAGCCGCCGTAGAAGTAGGAGAAGCCGATAACCTCCAGCAGAGAGGGAACATTGGCCAGGGCGGACCTCTTCTGCTCCTCATTCAACTTGGACTGGTGGGGTGGAGGGGGAGAGAGGGGGAGAGTGAGGTGGAGGGGAGAATAGTGGTTGGAGCCGGGGAGAGGGAGAAAGAAGGGGGAGGTAAGATGGGAGGGTGGTAGGAAGAGGATTTTGGGTAAAAGGGGCAAAGTTGGGTAAAAGAGAAAAGGGAGAACAGAGAAAGGGGAAAGAAAGGAAAATTGAAAGAGAGTAGAAGCATTTTTAACAGTGCACACAGTCACCGTCTGAGAAGGAATAAGCTTGCTGCATATCCAGTTACCCAGGATTCTTATCGAAAGCCACCCGCGGTTTGATCGCAAACTCAATTTAACCAAAAAGGACTACTTAACCGGCATTTAACTAGGGGGCATAAAACTGCTGGGTTTCCAAGTGCAAACCCGTGGCATGTTTCCGAAATACTACAGAAGACTATAGTCCAACAACAGTCAATAGTCAGCAACAACAACAATCCAAGGTATTCTCTGACACAGATAGATAGGGTATCGACAGAATGGGTCAACTGAAAGAAATACAGAAACGACATTGTGGCACGAGAGACAGATGGGGATGATATCGTAGCAGACATACAACAGGACAGCGTGCCCACCTTTTGTGGGCCTTTTTGAATAGACAAAACAAGATACAGAGACCACAGTAACCACAGACTATGGGTGCGTCCCAAATCACACCCTATTCCCTATAGGCTGTGGTCAAAGGTTGTGAAATTTAGAAGGCACACTACATAAACTATCAGAAATGGGGAGCAGCAACTGTACAGAGTAACATTGTTATGAATGATGGCCACTAGACATTTGCCTGTTTGTAAAACGGATAACTTCCTCAATGCAAACACACCCACACGCAACCTCAACTCATCTCTGACTGGTGTGTGGACAAAGTCTCTCACTCAAGCATCCAAACTGACTCACTCGCTCCAGCATGCACTCACTCACACACACACACACACACACGCGGAGGAGAACTTGGAAGAGGTTGAAGCGCAAACAGACAAGTACACTGACAGAGCAAAATAACAAATAGAACAGAGAGAAGAAAAAACACAGAATTGACCAATAATCAAATGGCAATAGAGAGAGATCAATCAACTCACTGGTTCCTGGCCACCGTCATAGTAATCAAATGACAAACCTGAAATCAAAGAGAATGCAATTGGCATCAGTCACTATGTTATGAAAGCTCCTAGGATTGCCATGATCATTGGAATGAATACTTTGGACTGTAGATGTTCCTCAGCTGCACCCCATGTAAAACCATGATGGATTTTAGTAGGATTTTTAGAATACTAAGAAAAATATGATCCATGTTATCTCCGATGCTAATGAACAACTAATACAACACAAGTTGAAATAAATAGGGGAAGGGGAACAGGGGGGGGGGGGGGGGGTACAGAGCAGCGGCGAGAGGGTGTTAGTGATGAGGTGAACATACCAATAAGTTTGAGTGCAAGGACACATTGGGGCATGGTCCATTTGATATCGTATTCTTCTGTAGCTGTGTAGTAGTAGCCTGACAGCAGGTATACCTACAGAGACAGAAGGGGAGAAAGAAAGACAGAAAGAGAGAGAAGAAGACAGACTTGATCAAAACAAAACATACAAAACAATTATCACAATCTAACTTAAAAAGGAGGAGGGAGGGAGAGAGAGAGAGAGAGCGTTACATCATACAGTGGCAGTGTTCTACGGTGCTTCAGTACTCCAGTGAAAGACAAAAAGGACAGAGGAAGTGAATATCTTAAACATGAACAGCAGAGAGAGCGAGAGAAGCTGCCTCCATCACCTGACCCTGCATCCCAACAGAACACAGGAAGAGATTGAGAGAAAAGGAGAAAAATAAAGGGCGAGAAAGATTGAGAGAGAAATCTCACCATTTGAAACATAAAGCTGGCCAGGACGGTTGTTATTGTCCTTCCCATAAGCCTCATCATCAGGAACTGGACAAGGACACATAATGCAGAGTGATAGAGCTGGGTGCCTGAAAGAGAAAGAAAGATAGAATGATAGAGGGACAGAGGGAGGAAGGGAAAGGGACAGAGAGAGAGAAACGGAGGAAGAAAGAGTGCATTCTGGCAAATTGAAGATGAGCATGTCAGCACAGGTTATCATGTGAAGAAAAATGATAGATTCCACAAAGACAGAGAAACGTGCAACAGACCTGCTGTAAAATCCAAGTGCAGCAGAGAACAAGGGGAAAGAAAGGTTGTGTTATTAATCCTCTACTATGTAAACCTCAACCTAAACCTCCACCCATCTCTCTCTAGTCTCCCTCCCTCAGTCTGTCAAACTCTCTTTACTTCTTCACAATTATCATGACTTGGTGGTTACTGGTTAGGCTAGCTATACAAACTGAATGATAGACCTTGAGTTTGTCCAGGGGTGTCAAACATACAGCCGACTCGCCGGTGTTTTGAGCAAAATACTTTTCTTTTTTTCCCGGGGGAAATAACCTCAACCAAATCGAAACTGTGTAGAAATTATAATGGACCTATGATTATAGTCTTGTCACTTTGTCCAGCTTTCTAACAATCAGTGAAACAAAAGCTAGAAAGTCAGGGAGCATCAAAAATTCCAAAAAAGATGGATAGAGGACTGTATTTTGGTAATTTTGACAGTGAGGAAATGTAACCAATTTTGTGTGCGGCCCTCCGGACCTTGGTTAAGACTGAATAAAGCCTGCGGGTCGAAACGAGTTTGACATCCCTGAGCTAGACAAATCCCACCCGTAAGATACTGTTTCAGGCCTGTTCCCTTCATGCAGCGTTACACACTAGGGAGTTTATCTTCGCACGGCATGGGAAGCAATAATCAAGGCTACAAACACCCAAATATTTCCTTTGGAACAAATAGAGGGCACATTTATTTGGGGCAGAGGGGCAACAGAGCTAGGGAGGAGGGATGCTCCCACATAGGGTTGCAAAACTTTCAATAAATTCCCTGGTTTTACCCCAAAATCCTGGTTGGAGAGTAGCCAGAATCAGGAAGGAATAAGCAGCAAATCCGGAATCCTCCAACCAGGATTTCTGGAAAATGTATTGAAAGTTTCTGGAATTTTGACACCCTACTCCCACCGCACCAAAGTGATGGTGAGGCAAACACTGTTTTCATAAATGAGCCATTTTACCCAAACACCCCCACTCCTCATTCCCCAGCCACTTGCTTTCTACATGGGTCAACAACCCACCTGCTCTCTCACCTCTCCTTCACCTGAAGTTGTGATGTTCCAATATTGTTATAAGCCATTGATGACACCATTTAGCTATTTCATGTAGCACTGCTCAAAAATAGGCTCCTGGTCATGGCAAACTTCTCAATCCTTTTAACTTATTACAAATGTATAGGCATGAGCTGAAATACCTACCAACTTCCTCCATTAATTCAGTAGTTTCCTCTCTCCCTCCCCCACACCACTTCCCCGTCTCCTTTCTCTCTGCCTCTCTCTCCTTCTCTCTTTGCCTCCCTCCCTCCCCTCCCTCCCTCCCTCTGTCCCTTTGCGTCTCACCAAAGTTGAAAGCCGCCAGAGACAGTCCAGAGATGGCGTGGTATAGGTGAATGACAGTGGGTGGCTGGTGGAAGAAGAATCGCCGGTACAGCAGGGCACAGGGGTACCCTGAAGGAACGACAGAAAGAGAGAAAGGAGGAGAGAGAGTTATCATGTAAATCAACACAAGTGAATCATTCTAGACAAGAGCCCTTGGTGCTGACAGCAAAATGATGACCTTGCAGTTCAGTGATACAACCTCAAGATAAAACAGAGACGTTTATCAGTGCACACCCACGGATTAAATTGGTCTGGGGCCCGCCCGGGCTGAGGTTGTGTACCTTAGGTTGTATGAATTTTGACTACAACAAGATCTAATGAAAATCAAATCGGAATACTGGTATTGTACCCCGTGTCTCCCGCCCCATGTCGTCAACGAGACATCTGTGCACACACTTTTCTGACTGCTCGCACAGGCTGAGCAACTGCTATAACATTGTTGCCCACACACCCCAAAACATTTGGCACATGGAAAAATACTTCTGCCGAGACGCACTTTGAAGATGTTGTCCACATTTACTTTTCCTCAGCCAACAACATGACTAGCCTAACAAACACCAAAATCAGACAAACCCATAGTAGAATAGTTTACCTTTTCAATTGGCTTGTCACATTCTATGCAAGAAAATAATATTCCTCTCGAGGCACTTTCAAATTGTGTGTACCACAGGGAGAAAAACATGCATTGTATGCATATGCCCAGCCATTGCACAGTCACAAAATACATTTGAAAGGGGTTAATGGCCACTGTTAAAAAGAGGAGGATCCCAGCTTTCCATTACTACTACATTGATTATTTCTCAAATCCTAAAAATGTGTGAACTGTACCATTTTCAAACTGGAGTATGAGCAGAATGGTTTAGGTGTGTTTAGCGCCTTAGGAGATAAAGGCATTGAGGAGATAAGGGCCAAATGTAACATGGGTCAAGGTATAACAGGTTGGCCTACACTAAAAAATATCCTGTTGCTTTTACGGTAACTTACAGGCAACCTGTATGTAACTGTAAATTCGAAATAAACTGGTTTAACAGTACATTGCTGTAAAGTTTACTGTAATGGACTACTGCTAAACCAAAGTTTTTGGGGGGAATTTACAGTAAAATACTGTACAGTGTTCAATTACAATGTATTTTTGGGACATTCAAGTCATCAATATGATGCTAACTAGCAACAAGATGTTTAGAGTTTGCGATGTAGCTAATTCTTAACCCAATGGGGTAAATGCAGATGGGCAACCCCATTCTTCAGCCCATTTACTAGCCACCATGCTGCATCAGTTGGGCTACAGCCAGGTGATAGCCTAATGCTTTTAGCTAAATAGCGCACCAGCCAGATCATGATAATATGGACCAATATGTTTTGGCCTCATTTCTGGAGGGGCAAATTATATTTATTCCATTTACATCGGAGTAGAATGTCCTTTTAACAAGTCACCAGAACTGACCTTCTCACAGTCATTCTACAAAAATGTTAAAGGTTTCTCTGTGAATGGTTTTGGTTGCTTGGACACTACAAATTAAGTGAGAGCTTGTTATGCCTAAAGCAGTGTGTTTGAATACGAAAAAGTCACTCCACTGGAATGTCATTATCTGAGCATTACACAGAAATCACATGCTATTTGGTTGTGAAGAAATTGGGTAAACAGCTGCCAATGACAGCAGTTTATTAATAAGAGCCTGTAGTTTTGCTGTCATATGTGCTTTTGGTGCTTATTGTTTAGGTTAGTGCATTATATAACCACTGTGCACACACCCCCACACTCACAGTTTTCTGGTGTGTGTAATTCACAAGGGTAGACATTGGCACCAGAATGAACAGCTGGTAATCACATTTAATTTACTTCCATAAAGTATAGAGGTGGGGAGGACTTGCAATCTGATACCTTCAATGCGTCACAATCACAATGATGACTGGTAATGGCAGTACTGTAGTTTATATACATTCTAAACATTTACAAGATTGTAAACATGGGGCCTACTGTGATACAACATGGGCCAAAGGCAAGAGATCCAAAAGTATAGGCTACAGCAAGAATAAACAATATCAGGGTATCAGAAGCTGTAAAAGCAACAGCAATTGATTTAAGACAATATACTGAACTGTTATAATGTAATATGTGTTAGTCACTCCCAGAATGTGACTTCAGAAGAAAAAAATGTTCATGTGTCAGAGCAAAGTTCAGAGATGACAAGACACCCAGCTACCTGGGATACACCGACCATGTAAAGTAAACCCGTCCGTACTATATGTTACAACCGCTTGTAGTAACCTCGTCTGCCATAATCGCTAACTAGCTAACGTTAGCTAAAACATGAAATAATATGTTTTTCTGACAGTCAGCAGAGCAGAGAAGAAAGAATGTGTTCTGCGAAGTCTTGTGCCCGCTCAACCTTGCAGCCCGTCTGTCATGTCAGCTTGTCAAAACAAGGCTAGCTAAGTGCATTTAGCTACTGTATTATCGTTCGGCTTGCCAGCGGGTCGACACGCTAGCTAGCTAACGTTAGTCTAGCTGGTCACTGCAGCCGAGCAAGAGACATCATTAACGTTACCTGGCTTAGCGGAGTGTGTAGCTACACTGTTTTAAAGGTGTAAATCAATATTACATTGACACATGGTTATGTCAGAGCGTCTACTGAACGCGGTCAGAGATGACTAAATTGAACTCACCGACTAAAACGGACAGAATCAGTCGAACCGCAGGTTCTGGGGAACCTAAAGATTCCGACAATTTCACCATCAAGGGAGCCGCCATCTTTCGTGTGGGCGGAAGTGGCTCCTAGTGGTGATTCTGTAGATGTGTACCTTCGTGAGCGTGCCACTCTCTCCTTTATCTGCCCTTGTCGATTTAGCGCTCTCCACCCCTTTCCCCTCCTCTTTATTTAATCTTCATTCTTCGCCTTTCTCACCACATCGACCTTCAATCTATTTTGCCCCCAAATTTAGCAACATCTGTTCAATCTACTGCAACCTCTCTTATTCAAGTAAAATCATATGTATCCTACTGGTGTTGTGATATAGTGCATTTTGATCTGAAATTGTTAAGAAAAACCTCTAACTTTTTTTGTGAGCAAAAACACATCAGGTTGGATCTACACACCTCCATCAATACAGTAGCAAATCTTTGCTTCCATCCACTGCCTAATATCATATTGCATTATGTTGTCAGTGCTGCTCAACAGTGGTGTAAAATCCCCCCCGTGTGGCATGATTGAGGAATGACATGTTTGCCGAATGACATGTTTTCCCCAATGGTTAAAGTTCCCCTCCTTAATTCGAAAAACAACTAAACGTTTTCCTGCCACTTGGTTGTCTGTATAGGCCTAAACTGAGGGATGGGGTTGGACACTTAAATTCATAGTTGAAGCAATGTATGGTACTGACAGTCCATGACATGAGGTCAACAACATGACATTTTTAACTTGATTTTGAAGCTGTACATTGAGGCATTTATAAGTGCTATTCTTCGAGAATTAGTGGGTATCATAATTATAGATTAACACCACAGTTGTGTCAAAAGTCGGATAGGGATGACCTGTAAGGGCCATCGAAAGCACGGACGGGCGTGCTTGGGCCCTGAAAAATGGCGAAGCACAAGGACAAGGTTCCCTAGAATTTGGGGAAGGTAAACTGATCGAGATCAATCAAGTACAGAGTGACACAGTTTAATAATCTGATTCGGCTGCTCTACCTGTCATCCCTTCTCATCTTCTGCACTGATGATCTGAAATGACAGGACAGGTGAAAGCAACATGGTGGGGTGCATATTGTCTACAGTGGGATTTATGCACATGTACAAAAAATTAAAGGGAGGATAGAGATGATCTACTGGTTTAGTCAGCAGCATGTTAAGTCAGTTTTCCATGCCAATGTTTGTTTTTGTTCCGACACTTCTATCAATTTCTCAGCATCAGTAAATTTACAAAATGAGAGTAGGCCTATTGTATTGTTGTTTCTATCATACAGTGACGGACCTTTACCCAATACCTAGCCACCTCGTCAAGAGGTCAGATGTTGGGTTGACAGTTGGTTCAAGCCCCGGTCTGGACTACAATCTTGCTACAGTGGTGTCAGATGTGGGATTGCCCCCAGTTGCGGCCATCGAGAGCACATCCGAAGTGTGCCTGTGTGAGGAATATACTGAAGTGAAGCGCAAGGATGCACACTCCAAAGAAAGGGGGTGAACTGAACCTTTATTTAACTAGGCAAGTCAGTGAAGAACCTATTTTTATTTACAATGACGGCCTACCAAAAGGCAAAAGGCCTCCTGCCAGGATGGGGTCTGGGATTAAAATAAAAAATAAAAATATAAGACAAAACACACATCACCACAAGAGAGACACCACAACACTACATAAAGAGAGACCTAAGACAACAACATAGCATGGTAGCAACACAACATGACAACAACATGGTAGCAACACAACATGGCAGCAGCACAACATGGTACAACAATTATTGGGCACAGACAACAGCACAAATACCGAGCGACCTCATCAAGGGGTTAAGATCTCTTGGCATAACTAATAGCTAAAGTGTTGGGTTAAGGGCTATTATTATTATTACGCACGACACAATGCTGAATGCCTGGATACAGCCCTTAGCCGTGGTATATTGGACATATACCACAAGCCCCAGAGGTGGCTTATTGCTATTATAAACTGGTTACCAACGTAATTAGAGCAGTAAAAATAAATGTTTTGTCATACATGTGGTATACGGTCAGATATACCACGGCTGTCAGCCAATCAGCATTCAGGGCTCGAACCACCCAGTTTATAATGTATAATTCCCAATTATAAACCGGGTGGTTGAAGCCTTGAATGCTGATTGGCTGAAAGCTGTGGTACAATGTTATTTTATTTTACTGCTGCTCTTTAATTATTAGCTCTTTTTTTATATAGCAATAAGGTACATCGGGGGTTTGTAGTGTATGTCCAATATACCACACACCCTCGGGCCGCATTGCGTAAATCCACACTCTCCTTCGATCTGTGACGGAACAGTCAAATGTATCATCTATTTTGAACATGTACTGGGGGACTTCTTCGATTGAAGATGCCTACTTGACAAATACTAAAAGAGCAAGTTATCCATAACCTTCAGTAGGTCACAAGCGTTCTTATAGGTTTACAGTCAGTGTTTGCGTCAGAGTTGGCTCCTATCAGGCGTACAAAAATATGTTTCAGAATGATTAAAATATGATGTGGCAAACATGTTGTAATGTTACACAAGATGGCTTGTTTTGTTGTTAAAAAAATAATTTTAAGGACATCTTACGTGAAATATAACGCGAAATGCATTCTGGGTATGCAAAATACAAGCTTGAATGCTAGCCAATCAACGTGCTGAATTCTCTCAGCTTTCTTGCGTGAAGAATGGGTTTGTTCGATTTAGCAAGCCCCGATCGCCGTCTAATCGGAATAGCCATTTTATTTGACATAACACGACATTTTCAGTGGGTGCTATGTGGAAAAGTTCGACATGTTTTCAATGTATTTCATCCCCATATACTGAAACATAAATGTTATTTTCACGCTTGAAAAACAAAGAACATCACTTTTTGTGAAATTGTAGCCTAGACTCTTTATTCTACTGAAATAAAAGGCTACCATTTCCCATTGTACATAAGGAAACGGTTTTCCGGGCGTGTCTCTGTAAACCAATAGAACAAACTGAGAGGTGGGGTTACGTGGCCCATGACAATAAATACAGTGAGTTGCACATGACTGGTGCTCTTCTCCCCAAAGTAGGTCTTCCCAGTAAGCGTTAGCTCCGTTTTAAGGCCGAGAAACAACCCCAAACTGCAAATATGTCAAGAAAATTCTTCGTTGGTGGCAACTGGAAGATGAATGGCGACAAGGCAAGCCTTGGAGAACTCATCAAAACCCTGAACTCCGCCAAGCTCGACCCCAACACCGGTGCGTGGTTCTGTGTTTTAATGTCTGACTCGTGTAGTAGGCTGAGAGTGATAGTTGATCTTTGACATTGTGTAACTTGTCGCATTGGGTTGCCTGTTGTAGCCTATCCAGTTGAAATGCAATCGCACTGCACACTTGCATTGTGAAATGTAATTTTCATCTCTCCATCAAAATAAGGAAAAAGCATGACACAAAGAATATGGAAGGTCATTTTTCTGGTATCAGTGCACGAATCAATGGGTGGCAAACGGAGCTGTACTCCGGTAGGTCCCTTTTCATTGGCACTTTCACAATGGTTTTAAATTATAGGATACCTTGACTGCACCAATTGTGACGTAATTATGATGCGATGGTGACAATTTGTGGAATAGAAATCAACATAGGCCAATGCCTATTTTGGTACTGAAGCCCCCTATACTCCTTTGTAACTGGATAAATCCATTGTGGGTCAGGGGATTTCAACCAGTATTTTAAACTGAACTAGGATCGAAGAACATTACTTGCTAAGTGGATTTTCTTTGACAGTGGGTCAGACGTTTCGAACAGCACGTAGGCACTACGGTCTGTCTGGCGCAAGCGAGGGGCGAAATGTCTGTTTGTTCTCCACTCCGCCATGGAAATGTTGGTGTTTCCGCCATTCTCTATTGTGCATTTCCAAGCTGCCACAGTCGCGTAAATGCAATCTGCCCTGACTGCATGTTTGTATTTGAACACACAGGTTCAAGAACAGGCTACAGGTACTTAGTCAGATTTTTTGTCGTTTTTGTAGGATACACAAACACTCATGTGTGTTATATTTTCTGTTCCACGGAGTGCGCAATAAGGACACGTTCTGTCAGTGTAGTAGCCTACATTTTCAGTGTACAGCCTCGGACTTTACCCCACAGAAAGAGCCACCCCTTAGAACTCCTCTCACTTGTCTACACAGTACACACTGACTGACGCATGAAACAGGACGCTGCATGTGCCAACAGAAGGCTGAAACTCGAGTAGGCTTTTCCCATGTTTCTCTTTCTAGAAATGTAAAGTCAAAGTTCAGCCATTTCTTCCCTGGGCCGTTTTATGAACCTGGAGAGGTTATTTTAAATTGACCATGTGAGCGACCTTTGTGAGCTGAGTTCTAGTGACCTTTCGGAGGTTGAACTAGGACCTTTTTGCAGCGGGGACTGACTCTGGGCATGGGATAAATGACCTTTGCAGCGGGAATAGTGACTGTAGAAGTTTTAATATAGACACACTTAACCCCAAGGTACAGTTACATTGCTAATGTCAGTGTCTGGCCTACTGTACCTCACAACACTGGGGATATCCCACTTGTACAGTGTGTACTAATGCTGCAGACTCTGGTATTGGACTGTATAACCAACACTGTGGATCAAATAGGCCTAATCATTTTGATTGGTAGGCCTTGTTGTTTGATACACTTAAGTGGATAGTAGAGTGAGGCACTACCTGGAGTTATCCAGACAGCTGTTGTCACCACTCAAAGGAAAGCCTTTTCAAATCAAATTGTATTTGTCACATGCGCCGAATACAACAGGTGTGGACCTTACAGTAAAATGCTTACTGACAAGCCCTTAACCAACAATGCAGCTTTAAGAAAGAATACCAAAAAAATTAATAAAAGTAACAATAGTTAAAGAGCAGCAGTAAAATAACAATAGCGAGGCTATATACAGGGGGATACCGGTACAGAGTCAATGTGCGGGGGCACTGGTTAGTCAAGGTAATTGAGGTAATATGTACATGTAGGTAGAGTTATTAAAGTGCCTATGCATAGATAATAATGCAAATAGTCTGGGTAGCCATTTGATTAGGACAACAACCTCTCCCTCAATGTGATGAAGACAAAGGAGATGATTGTGGACTACAGGAAAAAGAAGAGGCCCGAGCACGCCCCCATTCTCATCGACGGGGCTGTAGTGGAGCAGGTTGAGAGCTTCAAGTTCCTTAGTGTCCACATCACCAATAAACTAACATGGTCCAAGCACACCAAGACAGTCGTGAAGAGGGCACGACAAAATGTATTCCCCCTAAGGAGACTGAAAAGATTTGGCATGGGTCCACAGATCCTCAAAAGGTTCTACAGCTGCACCATCGAGAGCATCCTGACTGGTTGCATCACTGCCTTGTATGGCAACTGCTCGGCCTCCGACCGCAAGGCACTACAGAGGGCAGTGCGTACGGCCCAGTACATCACTGGGGAACTTGAAGCTCTCAACCTGCTCCGCTACAGCCCCGTCGATGAGAATGGGGGCGTGCTCGGTCCTCTTCTTTTTCCTGTAGTCCACAATCATCTCCTTTTGTCTTGATCACGTTGAGGGAGAGGTTGTCCTGGCACCACACGGCCAGGTCTCTGACCTCCTCCCTATAGGCTGTCTTGCCGGTGATCAGGCCTACTACTGTTGTGTCATGGGCAAACTTAATGATGGTGTTGGAGTCGTGCCTGGCCATGCAGTCATGAGTGAACAGGGAGTACAGGAGGGGACTGAGCACGCACCCCTGAGGGGCCCCCGTGTTGAGGATCAGCTTGACGAATGAGTTGTTACCTACCCTTACCACCTGGGGGCAGCCCATCAGGAAGTCCAGGATCCAGTTGCAGAGGGAGGTGTTTAGTCCCAGGGTCCTTCGCTTAGTGATGAGCTTTGAGGGCACTATGGTGTTGAACGCTGAGCCGTAGTCAATTAATAGCATTCTCACATAGGTGTTCCTTTTGTCCAGGTGGGAAAGGGCAGTGTGGAGCGCAATAGAGATTGCATCATCTGTTGGGGCGGTATGCAAATTGGAGTGGGTTTCTGGGAAAATGATGATGTGAGCCATGACCAGCCTTTCAAAGCGCTTCATGGCTACAGACGTGAGTGCTACGGGTCGGTAGTCATTTAGGCAGGTTACCTTAGTGTTCTTGGGCACAGGGACTATGGTGGTCTGCTTGAAACATGTTGGTATTACAGACTCAGACAAGGAGAGGTTGAAAATGTCAGTGAAGACCCTTGCCAGTTGGTCAGCGCATGCTCGGAGTACACGTCCTGGTAATCCGTCTGGCCTTGTGAACATTGACCTGTTTTATAGGCGTTACTCACATCGGCTACGGAGAGCGTGATCACACAGTCATCCGGAACAGCTGATGCTGTAACAGTGTTACTTGCCTCGACGTGAGCATAGAAGTAATTTAGCTCGTCTGGTAGGCTCGTGTCACTGGGCAGCTCACGGCTGTGCTTCCCTTTTTGTAGTCTGTAATAGTTTGCAAGCCCTGCCACATCCGACGAGCGTCGGAGCCGGTGTAGTACGTTTTCGATCTTAGTCTTGTATTGATGCTTTGCCTGTTTGATGGGCATAATGGGATTTCTTATAAGCTTCCGGGTTAGAGTCCCGCTCCTTGAACGCGGCAGCTCTACCCTTTAGCTCAGTGCGGATGTTGCCTGTAATCCATGGATTCTGGTTGGGGTGGGTATGTACGTACAGTCACTGTGGGGACGACGTCATCGATGCACTTATTGATGAAGCCAGTGACTGATGTGACAGCGGAGTCTCTGACCACCTTCCGGAGACACTTGAAACCCTACCTCTTTAAGGAATACCTGGAATAGTATAAAAGTAATCCTTCTACCCCCACCCCCCATTAAAAATAAAAAAAGGAAAAAAAGTGGTTGTCCCACTGGCTGACAAATTGTAGGCTGAGGCTGCTAAATGATGTAAATGTGGTGTACTGCTTAATGCCATCGGAAGAATTTAGGAACATATTCCAGTCTGTGCTAGCATCTGCATCATCTGACCACTTTTTTTACTGACCGAGTCACTGGTGCATCCTGCTTTAGTTTTTGCTTGTAAGCAGGAATCAGGAGGATAGAACTATGGTCAGATTTGCCAAATGGAGGGCGAGGGAGAGCTTTGTACGTGTCTCTGTGTGTGGACTAAAGGTGGTCTAGAGTTTTTCCACTGATACTAGATGTCACCAACAATCACTGTTTACCCTTCCTATTTCAGTTTTTCTGAAAATATTACTGTAACATGGACATCCATGTAAACATCAAGGGGCAAATCCGAAATTCACTTAAACTCACCCATTGACATCAATGCATGACTAAGTGAAAGTTCAACTTGCGTAGAATTTAGTATTCACCTCTAAGAATATATCTGGTCCAGTGTGAGTCAGTCTGTTATTCAAACCCTGAGAATAGTGGTCAGTGCATGACCGTGTTGGTTCTCTCTCTGTGCTTGCAGAGGTGGTCTGCGGTGCCCCATCAATCTACCTGGAGTTCGCCAGGTCCAAGCTGGACCCTAAGATCGGAGTGGCCGCTCAGAACTGCTACAAGGTCAAGGGGGGAGCCTTCACCGGGGAGATCAGGTAACGGACATGCCCTGTAACTGCGCATGCTAGTGTCTTCAGGACTCTACTGCTTTACTGAACCAAACACTGTAGGCCGACTGTACTTTGTGTGCTAATCTCTCTTCTTTCTCTCACTCTTTCTCTCTTTCTTTTTCCCTTCTGTAGCTTACTTTCTCTCACTTCCTTTATGCCCCGTTCCCCCTCTCTTTCTCTCCTCCTCTCAGCCCTGCGATGATCAAGGACGTTGGCGTGCACTGGGTGATCCTGGGCCACTCTGAGAGGCGATGGGTCTTTGGAGAGACTGATGAGGTAAATGGCTTATTTGGTCGAGTGCTGGTGTTTATGAATGTGTAGTCTCGGGTAGAGTCTTTGGAGATGGCAGCAGACTATCACAAGAACAGGGCCATGACACAGTATTGGATTATGTCTCTTTCAACAGTGAATTGACCTTACAAATGACAGAATTTGAGGAGCAATGACAAATCTATGCATCATAATTTTAATCTCCATTTTATTTGATAAACACTCAAGGTGTTCATCAAGTAGAGGAAATGTGAAAAATATTACAACAAATGATCAACCTGTCATCTGATTGGATAACTGTTTGTGTGTCCTGACAGCTTATTGGTCAGAAGTGCGCCCACGCCCTGGAGAATGGCCTGGGTGTCATTGCCTGTATTGGTGAGAAGCTGGATGAGAGGGAGGCTGGCATCACAGAGAAGGTCATCAACGCACAGACCAAGCACTTTGCAGGTATTGTAACCGTCACTGAAATCACTGCTTCATAATGAGTGTGTTACACAGAACCACAGATTCTGCTCAGGCGTACACATATTATCAGAGCCTGTAATCAGTGTTTCAGAGCGCTGATATAGGATCAGTTTGGCCTTTTATATCATAAATGTGCTTTGAAAATGGGCCCTGATTTTTACAATGCACGGAGAAGAGTTAAACATGTCAAGAACCATGTCAATATCATATAACAATCGTATAAACTGCAAAGGCCTCTGTATCTGGAAAGCAAACAATGAATTCACAATTACTGTATGGTAATTTAGTGTATTACATTGTAGCAATTCTAACATTGTTGAATGTAGTAATACTACTGCTGCGTGGATACATCCTATTGGCACAGGGATGGTGTGCCCGCCACAGACGTGATTGGGACTTTCAGTGTAATTCAATAGTTTTCCTTTTCGGTAACAACTTGGTTATAACCAGCGTGTCCATGATGGCACGGTGTCCATTTTGAGTTCTCCATTCGATTAATATGAATGCAGTACTGTATTCATTATGTAAATTCTGTTTGCAGACAACATTAAGGACTGGTCCAAGGTTGTTCTGGCCTACGAGCCCGTGTGGGCCATCGGTACCGGCAAGACCGCATCCCCCGCCCAGGTAAGTGGTCTTCTATCCAATACAATTGTATGACCTCAATGGAAAGAACCTGGGACCGATAGGGAGATGAAACTAAAAGCCTGAATCTCTTTTATACTGTATTTATTCAGTCTAGACTTGAGCAGAATGTGTTGTCCATTTGAGATTCATCACTAAATTGAAGACTAAAGTCGGAACTTACTGGACTTTGGAACCCATATTCATGGTTTTATTTGAATTCTCTCTCTCTCTCTCTTTCTTATCTTTCTCTCTCAGGCCCAGGAAGTTCATGACAAACTGAGGCAGTGGGTAAAGGCCAATGTGTCTGAGGCAGTAGCCAACTCTGTCAGGATAATCTATGGAGGTGAGACCAAACGCATCTGCTTCACGTTTAAACACACTTAAGCTGTTAACGCCAGGACCACCAGAGTGGGGAATAATGGGTTTTGTCGTTGCATAGCTAATCGAATTCAAGTCAGGGGCATGCAGTGGTAGTAGCATACAGTGGACTCCCTTTTCTCTCCACTACTCTGTCCCGCTCTCATCACTCCATTCCTCACTCAAATCCCTCTGTTCTCTCTCCTCAGGTTCCGTGACAGGTGGCACCTGCAAGGAGCTGGGAGGCATGAAGGATGTGGATGGTTTCCTGGTTGGCGGCGCTGCACTCAAGCCAGAGTTTGTTGACATCATCAACGCCAAGCAATGAAAACCCTGAAGTGGTCAGACCATGTCAATGAGGCTAACTCCATTCAGACGAAACCTGAACCATCATCCTCAACTCTGGCACTTAGAACCCCCAAACCAAACCCCCTTCCCTTTTTTATTCAAAGTATTTGTGTGATGATGTCTTTACCTCTGTTTCCTTTTTTGGTTTAATGTTTCAAAGAGAAAAGGGACAGATTGACACGCATACTATACCACAGTGAAAGGCGTTAGTTCCACTGAGATGGTGTGTTTTTTTGTACTAGCCTCCACACTACTGTTTTAAAGGGGCTGCGCTTGACAACACCATCCTGGGTAGAACAACAACCCATGCCTTTACTTGAAAGTTTACAAACTTTTATGTATACAGTGTCAAAACTAGCAAAGTCAATCAGATTCACTTGTCTTTGTAATATAGCTGACTCTTTTGTGTAATTATGTTCTGTGGCTTATCCCTTCCTGTAGAACGCATGATCCGCTCTCTCATTGGCTACTCAGTCAAGAGGGAGGCGTCCATTACATGTCAATCATGTTTCGTCATGGCCGACGGTTAGAAGGGGGAGAACGCCTAGGAGATGTTGTAATAAAAGGTTTAGAGACTAATTGTCTTGTTTTTATTGATTTATTATCATGAGGACACACCACACAATCTTTCACAGCATGATCCTGAATGCTAAGAGGCTACATTCCTACGCATGCATAAAGCCACTCAGACTACAGTATCTTGTGGTGGTACTTTGCTAACATGATGCCAAATTCCTGAGAGGTCATGTACTGTAGATAATGGTGCAATTCACATCATGTCCACTAGGTGATGCACAATCACCAATATTCTCAAACAAAATTGATTATTTCTATCTGCAGCATTCTTAGGAAGTGAGATGTTTACAAAGGTCAACCATCCTCATCTCGCGTTTCCCTTGTGGCTTTTCCCCCTCTCCTCACCTTAAACTCTGAAGCTGTCAAATTAGGTCAAGGTAAAGTCACAGGGTAAGGAAAAAAGCAATGTCTCAGAAAGAATCTTAACACAGCCTTCTTCAGCGTTCCCTACACAATACTGAACTCCTTTTATGACAATCCACCATGTCCAAATCTGGCAACAGAGGAA